>NC_040084.1:25994927-26297957 GCF_003369695.1 Bos indicus x Bos taurus
TAATGGAAAAAAGGATAAGAGATTATTATTTTTTTAATTACTAAAAGAAAAAAAAGACTATAACCTAGAATTCTATAAGCAGATAAATTATACTTCAAACTAAGTTGAAGTAAAGAGATTATCAGACAAGCCAAATCTGAGAGAATTTATTGCCAGGAGACCTGGGCTACAAGAAGTATATAAAGAAGATTTTCAGGTTGAAAGATAATGCTGTATGAAAATGTGATTCTACACAAAGAAATGAAGAACGCCAGATATGGTTAATACATCAGTTCCGTTCAGTCATTCAGTCATGTCCGACTCTTTGCTACCCCATGCACCGCAGCACGCCAGGCCTCCCTGTCCATCACCAACTCCTTGAGTTCACCCAAACCCATGTCCATTGAGTCAGTGATGCCATCCAACCATCTCATCCTCTGTCGTCCCCTTTTCCTCCTGTCCTCAATCTTTCCCAGCATCAGGGTCTTTTCCAATGAGTCAGCTCTTCGCGTTAAGTGGCCAAAGTATTGGAGTTTCAGCTTCAACATCAGTCCTTCCAATGAACACCCAGGACTGATCTCCTTTAGGATAGACCGGTTGGATCTCCTTGCAGTCCAAGGGACTCTCAAGAGTCTTCTCCAACACCACAGTTCAAAAGCATCAATTCTTTGGCACTCAGATTTCACATAGGTAAATATAAAATGCTTTTCATATCATAATTTTTTTTAAAAAACTAGTTGACTCCTTAAAGCAAAAACAATCACAGGATTTATGACATATGTGGTAGCACAAAAGATGAGAAGGAAGAAAATGAAATTATATGTTATCAAGATTTTTATTATATATAAATTATTATAATATTTCTGGTGAAATTCAATACCTGTGGCAGATTCATTTCGATATTTGGCAAAACCAATACAATATTGTAAAGTTTAAAAATAAAATAAAATTTTTAAAAAAATAATAAAATTCATGTAATAAATCCTAAATTAACTACTATAAAAATAAAATTTTTTAAATATGAAGATAAATTAGTAAAGGAGATGAAATGAAGTACTAAAAATTACTCAATTCCAAAGAAAGTCAGAAAAGCAGGGAAAAGCCTACAGATTATGTGAACAAATAAAGCTCAAATAAGACAGTAGGCTTATAACCAAACATAAACTCTCCAACAAAAATAAGTTCACCAGGCATGATTAAAAACTGTGGCTCAATTATTAGTAGCTTAAAAGAGGAATACATTAAGTATAAAAAAACAGCTACAAATAGGCTAAAATTAAAGGATGGGAAACACTACTCATAAAAAGTTTGCCTGTATCAAAAGCAGACAGAGTAGACTTCAGAAAAAAAAAGTATTGACAAAGATATAAGGAACATCTCATGATGATAAAAGGGTCAGTCTATCAGGAGGAGGTGGAAATCATAAGTGGGTGTGTATGCATCTAAAAACAGAACTTCAAAAATACACAAAACAAACACTTAATAGGACCAGAGCGAGAAATAGACAAATCCACAATTGTAGTTAAAGATTTCAATATTCCTCTCTCAGGAATGATGGAAAATTTGGCATAAGTCACTAGGGATATAGAAAGTTTGAATAACACTATCAGCAAACTGAACCCATTTGATGTTGTAGAATATTACATCCTTTGACAGTATTCTTTTCAAGCTCACTTAAAACATACAGAGATAGATCAGATGCTGGGCCATAAAATAAGTCTCAATAAATATCGAAGAATTGGGATAGTTCAAAACATGTTCTCTGAACACAATACTACTCTAGAAGTCAGAAAAAGAAGTACACCTGGAAATCATCAAATATTTGGAAATTAAACAACAGAGTTCTAAATCATCTATAGATCAAAGAGGAAATCCCAAAGAAAATTGACAAATATTTGGAACTGAATGATAATGAAAAAATTAAAATATAGTAGCATATCAAAATATGCAAAATATAGATGTAGCAGGGCTTGAAGGGCAATTTGTAACTCTAAATGTTCACATTAGGGGAAAAAAAGGTCAAAAGTCAATGATTTAAATTTATAGAATTTAAGAAACTATAAAAGGAAGGACAAATTAAATACAAGCAATCATTAAGAGGGATAGAATAAACACAAAAGTAGAAACCAATGAAATGATAGACAATAGAGAAAATCAAGACACTTAAAGCTTTTTCTTTGCTGCCATTAATAAAATTGATAAATTAATTAGATTGACCAAAAAAATAGAAAAACCCACACAAATTATAATTTTTGAGAATGCAAGAGACATTTTTACATTTTCTATAGATATTGGACATCAAAGCAATAATGAGGTGATACTGTAAACAATTCCATGACTATAAATTCAACAACTGGGGAAGAGCATAGATTCTAAAAGTAGATCCATGCATAGGAAGTAGAGATAATAAGAGAAATAAGATAAATGCATAGGACTTCCCTGGTGGTCCAGTAGTTAAGAATCCACCTGCCAGTGCAGGGGACACAGATACGATGCCTGGTCTGGGAAGAGTCCACATGCCCCAGGGTAACGAAGCCCGTGCACCATAGCTACTGAGCCTGCAAGCCACAACTGCTGAACCCACACGCCGCAGCTACGGAAGCCTGAGTGCCCTAGACCCGGCGGTCCTCAAAAAGAGAAGCCACCGCAAGGAGAGGCCAGAGCTCCACAACCAGACAATAGCCCCTGCTCCCACAACTACAGAAAAGCCAGTGCATCAACAAAGACCCAGCACAGCCAAAAGAAATTAAATAATTTTTTTAAAAGATAAATGCATAGCAGCAGGAGGGCAGTTATTGCTTTTAAGCCTAAAGAATGTGAACAGGAGAGGAAGACTTAAAGTTCACAGACAACTGAAGGATCTCGTTTTGAATGACTTCTTACCAAATTAAACAATGGATCATCAGCCTGGAATGAACTACAAAAGGAGTTGAAGATAAATGGAAATAGGAATTATTTTTCTAATAGTTAAGACTAGATTTCCTTCTTTGATGGAGAAGCATATGATTGAGATTTTTTAGTGCTAAATGTGAATGTTGCATTAATTATCTTTCATTGAAAATGTTAGAAAATATATTATCATGCTCAAGTTTAAAAATGGGTTGGAATTAGATTAGTATCTTCATTCAGGTTAGACAAAATTTCATGTTAGCTGACTACATGGGTTTCCATTCAAGAGGTAATTTTTTAAAAGGAAAAGGTAATTTTTTAGTGGGTGTTGGCACTTCCAGTCCCAAACGAGGCATAAATGGGTCTTTATTAAGTTGAATTTGGAAAGTATAGATATTAGCTGTTCAGCAGAATGTATTCTCAAAGACCTTCTGTACACAGAGTATATTATATGTATGTATGTATTTTCCTTTTTCTTTTTTTAATTTGTTTACTAATTTACTTACTACATTTTTTCTAGAATAAACATAATTTTTTAATTAAAAATAAAAAACTCTAAAAATCAACTAAGAAGATATCAGTAATACTGGAATTATTAGTGCATTTCGTTGTTTTACTTTTTAGCTCTCTATTTTTCTACTTATCTCTGTGCTATGCTTCGTCACTCGGTTGTGTCCGACTCTTTGAGAACTTTGGAGTATAGCCTGCCAGCCTCCTCTGTCCATGGGATTTCCCAGGCAAGAATACTGGAATAGGTTGCTACTTCCTTATCCAAAGGATCTTCCTGACCACGGATTGAACCCATGTCTCCTCTGTGTCCTACATTGCAGGTGGATTCTTTATGCACTGAGTTATTGGGAATATTTTCTATTTTTCCTAGCATAAGCATGATTTTTTCACATAAAAACATCAAAGACTAAATCAACTGAGACGTCAGAGAATTTTAAAAAGTTTTTAAATTCCAGTTGTGTTATGGAAATTGAAAAGATTAGTACTTGAGAAATAATTTTTAAACATAAATATTATTGTAAATAGGTGATATACCCTTCAGTTCAGTTCAGTTCAGTCTCTCAGTCATGTCTGACTCTTTGCGGCCCCATGACTTGCAGCACGCCAGGCCTCCCTGCCCATCACCAACTCCCTGAGTTCACCCAGACTCACGTCCATCGAGTCAGTGATGCCATCCAGCCATCTCATCCTCTGTCGTCCCCTTCTCCTCCTGCCCCCAATCCCTCCCAGCATCAGAGTCTTTTCCAATGAGTCAACTCTTTGCATGAGGTGGCTAAAGTACTGGAGTTTCAGCTTTAGCATCATTCTTTCCAAAGAAATCCCAGGGCTGATCTCCTTCAGAATGGACTGGTTGGATCTCCTTGCAGTCCAAGGGACTCTCAAGAGTCTTCTCCAACACCACAGTTCAAAAGCATCAATTCTTCGGTGCTCAGCTTTCTTCACAGTCCAACTCTCACATCCATACGTGACCACTGGAAAAACCATAGCCTTGACTAGACGGTCCTTTGTTAGCACAGTAATGTCTGCTTTTCAATATGCTATCTAGGTTGGTCATAACTTTTCTTCCAAGGAGTAAGCGTCTTTTAATTTCATGGCTGCAGTCACCATCTGCAGTGATTTTGGAGCCCAAAAAAATAAAGTCTGACACTGTTTCCACTGTTTCCCCATCTATTTCCCATGAAATGATGGGATCAGATGCCATAATCTTCGTTTTCTGAATGTTGAGTTTTAAGCCAACTTTTTCACTCTCCTCTTTCACCTTCATCAAGAGGCTTTTTAGTTTCTCTTCACTTTCTACCATTGGAGAAGGCAATGGCACCCCACTCTAGTACTCTTGCCTGGGAAATCCCATGGACGGAGGAGCCTGGTAGGCTATAGTCCACGGTGTCGCAAAGAGTCAGACACAAGTGAGCGACTTCACTTTCACTCTTCACTTTCATGCATTGGAGAAGGAAATGGCAACCCACTCCAGTGTTCTTGCCTGGAGAATCCCAGGGATGGGGGAGCCTGGTGGGCTGCCATCTATGGGGTCGCACAGAGTCAGACACGATTGAAGCGACATAGCAGCAGCAGCACTTGCTGCCGTAAGGGTGGTGTCATCTGCATATCTGAGGTTATTGATATTTCTCCCGGCAATCTTGATCCAGCTTGTGCTTCTTCCAGCCCAGCGTTTCTCATGATGTACTCTGCATAGAAGTTAAATAAGCAGGGTGACAATATACAGCCTTGACATACTCCTTTCCCTATTTGGAACCAGTCTGTTGTTCCATGTCCAGTTCTAACTGTTGCTTCCTGACCTGCATACAAATTTCTCCAGAGGCAGGTCAGGTGGTCTGGTATTCACACCTCTTTCAGAATTTTCCACAGTTTATCGTGATCCACACAGTCAAAGGCTTAAAATATGACAATAGAAGACTGAAGTCCTTGTCTCCTCACATACATTATCTTGCCACTGTGCTTAAGTCTTTGAGTCATCATGTTAGAGGTATGACTAATCTGATGAGGACATTTTAGGAAATCAGGAAAGAGAAGGGTCTGTATGGCCAACATATACGAAATCATATGAAAAAAAAGATTAATTTCCTTTTCTCCTGAAGTTGTCAACAGTTAGAGGACAGGTCAATTTTCTTGCATTAGCTCGCATTTATTGACCATGTAGTTTGAGCATGAGTCTGTACTAAGCCCTTAACTCATTTAATCTTCATGCCAACCCTATGAGCTAGGTAAAATTATTATCCCCATTTTTCAGATGAGAAAACTGAGGCACAACATTATGTAGCTAGTAACTTAAGATCTGGGACTCAAAGCTTAGCAGTCTGTCTCTTAACCTCTGTGTTATACTATTTAGAGACCTTGGCCATGTGACAGTACAGGAGATTGACCTACCATAGTGTATCAGACAGAATGGACCAAGACAACGGAAAAAACCCATTTCATTACAGAGAATATAACCATAGAATAAAAGGAACTTTTGAGATAACATCGGTTTCTACCTTCAGGCAGGTGAAACCTTGATCTTTGCATGATCAAGTGTTTTCTAATCTGTTCTAAAATATCCAGTGATACAGACTTCTTTGTGGAGTGCAGTGCTAGGCAGCCCCAAAGGGTCCCAAGGTTCCTCCTAACACTGGTGCCTTTGTGTACCCCCTCTGCTTGAGTATGGCTGAACACAGTAAAAACTCACTGTGACACATGGGATAGTGCAAATGCAATGTGATGTCACTTCCGAGATTAGGTTAGAAGGACTGTCGCTTCCATCTTACACACTCACTCTTGCCTTCTTTCACTCTCTAGCCCGCCTGCTCCAAGGGAAGCCTTGTTGTGAGCTGCTCCAAGCTGCCATGTTGTGAGCTACCCTGTTAAAAGCCTCACATGGCAAGGACCTAATATCTTTAGTCTCCAGCCAGCAAGGACATAGGCCTGCCAACAGCCAGGAACGTGACCTTGGAAATGGTTCTCTGCTCTCCTGCTTGAGATGACTCTCCTGAGTCAGCCCAGCTGAGTCCTTGATTGTAACTTGTGAAAGCCCCAGAGTCGGAGACACTCAGCTAAACTATTCCTGGGTTCCTGGCCCACAGAAACTGTGAGATGATAAATGTGTGTTGTTTTAAACTGCTAACTAGGATTATATTGTCGCAAGCATGACAACAGGTAACTAATACCAGCATGTCACTGATCTCATTGAATCCACTGGCAATTCTTTGGGAAAATGTTTACTTTTCTACTTCCTCCCCAAACTAAAATCCAAGTGTGTACACCTATGGCTGATTTATGTTGATGCTTGAGAGAAACCAACAGAATTTTGTAAAGCAATTATCTTTCAATTAAAATAAATAAATAAATTCAAAAAAAATCCAAGTGTTTCAGTATCTGGTGTTGGACAGTGTCTTTAACATGATGCCTAGAAGGACAGGGCAAAGTCCTTTTTAAAAAAAAAATTTTTTTAAGGGAGTATAGTTGATTTACCATGTTGTGTTAGTTTCTGCAGTACAACAATGTGATCCAGTTACACATATACATATATCTACTCTTTTTTAGATTCTATTCTCATATAGGCCATTACAGAGTATTGAATAGAATTCCCTGTGCTATTGAGGAGGTTCTTAGAGCAAGGTCCTTAAAGCAGTGCTAGGCTAAGAAAGAGCCATCTGACTTCTTTGGCTTTCTATGTTCCTGCCTTCAGTCCCTGGGTTAGTCTTACAGATTTTCTGCTCCATCTCCTGGCCATGCCTCCTGGCACTGCCCCGACTTGGCTCCTAGCAATCAACCCTGGCTGACCCTTAACTCTCCACCTCCTGGACCACAAAATAAACCCAATCCTCTGATCATAGCTTCTTTGAGACTATGTTTACCCGATGGTTTGGCTCTTCCTGGACTTTTATCATGCCTTTCAGAGCACTCTCCCTCTGTCTTGTACCTAGGGATGAAGCCAACCCATTCATTTCTGAAACTATGCTAAGTAAGACCAAGTTATGTTGTAAGTAATTTAATAATGTAGAATCTCCAGAGTTATAAAATAGTGAAGCCATGTTATAATAACTATCTTTTATGTAATGGTTTATAAAATAAAACAATGTCATTATCTCCAATAGATTTTGAACAATAAGCTATAAGCATGGCTCATTTCCCAAAGGAAATTTTGGATTCTTGGGGATTAAAAGGTTAGAATTAATTATAAACCATACAATAAAATGGTTACTTTTCAGTTTAGATCCAACAAAATATCTTTTGTAGAATGACTTTGAGAGGCTCTCTAAATCAAGAACTTGCCTTTACTACTCATAAAATAATTGTGCAACATATATTCACTAAAAAGCCATGAAATGCAAGACACCAGCCCAGGCTTTATGGGAACATAAAAATGAAACTAGAAAAGTTGGGGGGAAATATTTTTAAGAACAGTTCCCTCCAATTCCTCCACTCTCTTGTGAAACAGTTTGAAAAAATATTTTTCTTTCTTACTCATGTTTCATTTGAGCCTTTGATCACTGAAAAAAAAAATTAAAAAAATTTTTTAAAAACCAGACTGTACAACATATTTTGCCTTTCAGACTACAAACAAAACCATCTTAGTTTTGTTTCAAAACTGCTAAAACCTATGTTTTGTATATATTCCAGCTTTCTCAAATGTTTAAGGATTTTTAAAAGATTTCACGATTTTAAGATCTCAAAATTTTATATCTTGCTCTTGACTGAATCTGGATATGTTTATGTGAGAGTGTTCAATGCAAATAACCTTTGACAAATAAGTGATGATTTAGAGCATCTCCAATTTACTACTTAGCCTCCCACCTCCAAGACTCTCATTTCTGAAGAGCAAGGATTTTTCTCTGTTTTGTCCACTGCAGTATCTCCAGAGCCTGAAAGAATGAATGCACAGCACATAAAAGGTGCTCACTCAGTGTGTTGATTGAAGGAGCGATCTTTTTGGAAGAAGAGGACTGGGGGTTTTTTGGCATTATTACTTCCATTTGTCTTGCCATCACATGTAGATGAATGTGAACCTATAGATATTCTTTCCTGCTGATATTATGACTTTGGCTTTCAACTCCAGCAAAGGAATTATATTTGGCTTTAAATAGAAATAAATGTGGAAACATTCTCAAAAGCCTGAAGTCAAAAGAAAGAAAAACCCTTCTACAACCTATTATTTATCCTAATCTTTTTTAGAGTGAGACTTCGCGGTCCTCAGCCCCTTAAGCACCTTCTAAGGATGAACTAGATCAGATTCAGAAAGATGAAAGGAAGTCGAAGCCTCAGATTAAAGAACAAGGTACCAACCAGTGGAGCTGGCTGCAGTGTGTTCAGCAGAAGAGGAGCAAGTGATTCGTGATAAGCTGAGACTCATTTCCTTGTTGGGTCTTACCTGGGCTTTTTCCTTTTGTTTCTTCCTTCCTCTCTCCTCCATGTCCTTCCTTGCTTCCCTCCCTCCTTTCATTCTTTCATCTGATTTCAGGGCTTTCTAAGAAACTTGGGACCTTACAGGCAAAGTCTTTCTTCCTACTGTATTTCTTTCCATTTGTATTCAATTGTGACACATATGAAATGAGGATTGATTTTTTTTTTCTGGAATTTTCTTTTAAGAAAAAAATTTTTTTTTAAATTTTTTAAAGAAAAAAGGCTGGTGGAATTGTTTTTTTATCTCTTAAAAATAACTACCAATTTATGTCTTGAGGTTGGTACACATTTAGGCCAAAAATCTACCTTTTCTTGTCTTTTGCAACCATATTTCCATCTCTGGAACAGTAAGAATTAATTTTCAACATTTGGGAATATAAATTTGTATAGTTTTTTAACAGTTGACAAATACCATCTAATCCACACAATAATCCCATACAATTATAACTCAGTACTGGAAAGACAATTTTGCAACCACCACATAGAGAATTCCTTGTATTTCACTCATGTTTTATTTAAGCAGAATACATGCTGAAAATCACATCTGATTTTCATTGAAATTTCGTAGGCAGTTAGATGTGGGTATGAACTAGGGAATGTGTTTTCTTTGAATTCTGTAGCTCTTCTACTCATTTCTTTATGTTCTTTTTCTTTTCTTAACCATATGTTTTTGTATTATATTAATGAAAAATGTGGGATCCCTTGCTGGGGGGATTAGACTTGAGGGAACTTGTTATATGTCTAGGGAGGGGGAGAGAATGTGTGTCTTTGTCTTTCTATTGTGCTATCACATTTCCCAATGCCAGTTCTGGGGAGGGTAGGAACTGGTCATAAAGTGCTCCTATTATAACAAGAATATGCTTCCTTTACTGCCAATTCGATTTTTCTTTGTGTAAATGTGACAAGGCTCATGTGAAATTAAATGAAAATTATTATGGCTTGAGAAACAAAATGCTGTAAACATTTAGGCATTATTTCTAAATTCTCTAAATATGAAATGTTAATTCAAACTCACTCAGTGCCAAGGCATGGGGCAGATATTAAATAGGGCTGAAAAAAACTTTCATTTCTTTTTGGAAGGTTGTGACTTTCTTTGAATTCTTGTGATCTCTCCAGTAGCTCCTTCTGCTCTCCTTTCCTCTCCCACCTCTGTCCTTACCTCTCCTCATAGAAGTAATTTAAGAAGGGGAGTAAAGGAAAAGAAGCATTATTCTAATTCCTCACTAAAATTCCACCCACATCCAGTCTTGACTCTTTCACTTCTTACTAAATCTCCCAAAGAGAACAGAGCCGGCTTCTTCCCTGTGTTCACCAGGACATCTCTCTGAGAGGCGATATTTGACCCCTTGCTTTCCAGATGTCATTGGAAGTAAAACCATATGTAGTTTTTTCATGAGTCAGAATCAGCCCCTCTTACATGAGAAGTCAGCCTGAACAGCATGGGCCCTTGTACATCCCAGGAGAAAAAGAACAGGAGTTAAAACTCAGTTCCCCCTCTGCTTGCCCAAAAAGAAGGAAGAGAGTTGGGCCACCCCGTTGTGTGGGTGGCAAAATATTTCTCCTCCGGGGTAACTATTGCGTATCTGTCTTCCTCTGGGCCTGCAGCCTCTTTAGTCTGCTGGTTGTCGTTGCTGTCATTTAACCTGGCCAGTCGTGAGGCTCTGCTGACAGCAGGAGCTTCCTGGAGGCTGTGGAGTTTTCAGTACTGAACAGATACCTGCCCATGAGATACTGAAATCTGGGTTACAGTAAGGCCCAATGTAGTTCCATTATTCCTTTACGCTTTAAAAATTGCATGCCAAAGCACTGTGCTCTCTTCAAAAAGAAAAACCCACCCTCCTATCTTGGGCTCATCTCAATAGGCCCCTTTAATGCTTTTAGCTACTTTGAAGAACCATCTGTCATTAGTCTCAGCACCCAATCAAATCATAGCCACTTTCTTTTATTCTTTCTCCCGTTAAAGTGTTTTAGATCCATCACCCCTTCCTTTGCATTTTTACACTATTTTAATTTCCACTGTTTTTCTGAATGAGTTTTACAATGGTTCCTGTGATCATATTAATTACTCACCTTTCCTTTCTCTGCAGAGGTCAGCACTGACTGGAGACAATGGTCGTCAGCCTTTATTTTGGCCCTCAAGCCATCGACCATTCAATGGAGCCTCGGCTCCTTAGTCACACATGGGACTTAAGGCCTAGTTTGATCCTCTCTCTCATAGTCTCAGAGTCAAAGCTGCTGCAAGATCTGGTTCATAAAATATTGGCTAAGCAATGTGCCATTGTGCAGCGTCATCCTATTATTTAAGACAACTTGGCTTTTCTAGCTATTCTGCTGTCTTATTACTTCCAGATTAGCTGTCTCCCTGAGAAAGGCCTTTCCAGGCTGGTCAAGAAACAAAGTGTATCAGGAAAAGGAAGGTGAAAATGCAAATGTTAATTTCACTCCTCAAATGGTCATTGAGCTCACTGCCATGTTAGAGACAGGATGATCCATTCACTTCATAAACTCACTTGTTCCCCAACTTCCCCATGACGACTCATGAAAAAATGCTGGGCAACATTTTCAGCACACAACACAAAACGCCCAAAACCATCTTCATGGGGGGATTCTCTTGCCTGATTGATCAGAACAGGCAGATTCCCATGATCCTTGCACATGAGGTATAATCTTGAAGATAAGAATGACTAGCATCCCTCCATTGACTGACTTAAGGCAAGATCTGTTACTCTTTGGGTCACTTGGCCCATGTTGAATGATCTTGGGGGATAAGTTGAGTCTTTTCACATGGGTTTTCAAACTAGGACTGTTTCGATGGTAAACCAGGGCAGGAAGTATAATGGGAAGAGCTCTGTCACAGAAATTGGAGGGACTTCAATTGTTAAAAGGCGAAATGCCTTGTTTCGTCTCTGGTTTAAATTTAAGTTTACTGCCAAAGGTCACATGATGCAACAAGTCGTGCGGGCAGTCTTCACGGCGCCCAAGGGACAGAACTTGTTCTCTATGAAGTGATGTCCAGGCAGGATGCCCTTTAGAAGGCTGTGGTTTCCACAGCAAGAGGCTGAATTGTGTTGCTGTCTCTAATTCCAGTTTATAAAAGCATGCAAAAAGATTATCCAAATCCTACAGAGTTTAGTAACTATATTAAAGACAGATTTGCTTTGAACATCGGTGGCCAAAATGATCGAGAAGATGAGAGAAGACAGAAGTGAAATACAATCAGAATACTTATATACAAATAATATATCTTTAAAATTAAACTACTGTCCTGAGATCTCTCTGTACTCTCCAGATTTTGGTCTGCTTTTGTACTCAGCAGATAACCTTTGATCATGTCTGCAAAGAGACCAAAACGTGAATAATTTGACAATGACAAAACCGAAAACCAGATACTCCCATTACTATAAGACCCAGTCTTCTTTTGTCATTGTTGGATATTTTAACTGAATTCCCAAGTCACTCTTTAATGGTCAGAACAAGTAAACAATCTTGGGTTGTTTGGCAATATCTGTTATAGTTCCTTCAACTGGATATATCCTTCAAATCAGCATTTTCACCTTTAAAAGTTTGTCCTTAAAGTATACTTGCTCATTAGTGAAATGATTTATGTTCAAGATTTCTCACAAGTTAGAACTTAAATATATCCTGACACATCTATTCCAGGGAATAGTACACAGCTGTTTGATAAAAAATCAAGCAAAGTTCAGGGAGACTTCCTTGATGGTCCAGTGGTTAAAACTCTGTGCTTCCAATGTAGGAAATGCAGGTTTTGTCCCTAGTAGGAGAACTAAGATCTCACGTGTCCTGTGACATGGCCAAAAAAAAAATTTTTTTAAAGGCAAAGTTCAGTATATATTGATGTGGAAAAATCTTCAAGATACATTGTTAAATGAAAAAATAAGAAGTCAAGGGAAAGAACAATGAGGATAGTTTTATTTTGCTGCTGCTGCAGCTGCTAAGTCGCTTCAGTCGTGTCCGACTCTGTGCGATCCCATAGACGGCAGCCCACCAGGCTCCTCCGTCCCTGGGATTCTCCAGGCAAGAACACTGGAGTGGGTTGCCATTTCCTTCTCCAATGCATGAAAGCGAAAAGTGAAAGTGAAGTCGCTCAGTCGTGTCTGACTCTTCACGACCCCATGGACTGAAGCCTACCAGGCTCCTCCATCCATGGGATTTTCTAGGCAAGAGTACTGGCGTGGGGTGCCATTGCCTTCTCCTTTATTTTGCTAAACATGTCTAAAATAAAAGAGGCAGTAGGAAACAAGAAAAGAAAAGAAAAGGGAAAAGAGACAGGAGGGAAAAGGAGGGGGAGAAAGAAGGAAGAAAGAATGAAGGGACAAAGAAGAGCACTGATGTATATATGCTTCAAATATCTCTAGAAGCCCCATCTCCTAGGATATTAACTGGAAGCTAGGCATGTACTTTTGTACCTTTTCAATGTTTTGAAAAGTTTCGTAGTTTTTACATTTTTAAACCAAGTGAATATATTACTTGTCCTATATAACACGAGAGAAATGAAAGTCACTCAGTCATGTCTGACTCTTTGTGACCCCCATGGACTGTAACCTGCCAGGCTCCTCTGTCCATGGGATTATCCAGGCAAGAACACTTGACAAGAATACTTTCCAAGGAGTGGGCAGCCGTTTCCTCAGGGGATCTTCCCAACCCAGGGATCGAACCCTGGTCTCCTGCATTGCAGGCAGATTCATTACTATCTGAGCCACCAGAGATTTGAGAAGATTGCCTTTTTTTTTTTTTTTTTTTGCTTGCTTTGGAGGAGCTGAGAATGAGCAATGGTATTTGGTCCCAGGCAGTGTAAAGCATAAATATAGGAATGGCCATTTTTTAATTTCATCTTGATGATTACACTGCCATTTTTGTTGGCATTTGAACATGTCATGCTTCAACAGCAGAAGCTTTAAATATCCTTCTCTTGCAACTCTGGGTCAGTGGTCAGGAGTGAGGGCAAAACAGTCAGCAAAGATATTAATAAGCTGAAGTCTTATTCAGTTTACAAGGAAAGTAGAAAGAAAGTGGGTGGTTTATAGATTCTCACAGGAGGTAATAACATGAAACTGCTGAAGAGTAGGCAGTTTGAAAATAAAGCACCATATCTGAATCTATAAGCAGTGAACGTGAATGAAATCCACTTCTCCCGGGTTATTCTTTTCACACGTCTGTCCAGAATGTCATACAATTCTATGCTGTTTTTGTAAGTATTCATGTTTCCTGGCCTGTGAGCCCAGGGAAGGCATGATCTCTGTTCTAGTTGCTTGTGGACATCCATGCCCAGCTCAGCTTCTGATGAACCCCTGGCAGGGGGTTAACAAATGATTGTTGCCTGCATAACTCTCAGCCCCAAAACAATATTGTTATTGTCAATAAAGAAATTTAATGCTTTCTAACATAAGGAAACCAGAGTGTGTCTGTAGTACTTCCCCCTCCTAAATGCCTTTTACCAAAGTATGCTCCCGTTTCTTAGAAATAAAAATATTGTCTGAAACTTGGACTTTTTAGCAAGTTTATTATAGAATACAAATATATAGATAAAACCCTTTAAAGGGTTTTAACAAGAACCCATTAAAAAAAGGAGTTCTTTGCTTTAAATTTCATGAATATTAAATGTAAACATGTTGGCATTTATTTGTTAGTTGTATCACTTGACAAAATAATTGAGACACTTAATGAAGTGATTAACTTCCCTGGTGGCTCAGACGGTAAAGTATCTGTCTACAATACGGGAGACCCGGGTTCGATCCCTGGGTTGGGAAGATCCCCTGGAGAAGGAAATGGCAATCCACTCCAGGACTATTGCCTGGAAAAATCCCATGGACAGAGGAGCCTGGTAGGCTACAGTCCATGGGGTCGCAAAGAGTCGGACACTACTTGAGCGACTTCACTCACTCAATGAAGTGATTTAACAGTGATTTATCTTATAAAGATAAGAAGAGCCACCCAAGATAATGCCAGGGGTCCCACTCTTCCCACAATGTAGTGATTATGTTCTCAATGTTTTTCTATTCTAAATTTAACTCAAAACTAGAGAAAATTCTTTATGATCAAATTAAATGTATAGTTAAAAAAGGAAGAAATGTAAAAACACACAAAACAAGCCCCACTCTCCTCTGCTTTTAGCTGTTGGGTGCAATCTCAAACACAAATTAGCATTTGGAGTTTGATTTAAGAACTGAATGTCTTTTCCCTGACTAGTAAACCTTTGCTAGTCTAAAAGTTGAGTCCTTCCAACTGAAGGTTTGAATTAGAATTAAAATAATATAAAGTCAGGAGTGATGGTGTGACCACAGGATTTTTTCTTAAAAAAAAAAGTTATAATTGGTCTTTCCTAATCCTGGATTTTAGAGTTGGTGATTTTCATATAAGTCAGAAAAGGTTACCCACTCCAGTATTCTGGCCTGGAGAATTCCATGGACTGTATAGTCCATGGTGTCACAAAGAGTCAGACACGACTGAGCGACTTTCACTTCACAGAACTCGATACATGTCCAATAAATATTAACTATTGTTATTGTTCATATTATCCTCAACTTAAGTAGTGACTTACCCTTAGGATGGAGTCCAGCTAAACTGAAAGCAATCTGATACACTACACGGGGCAGAAGGAGAGGAGATTGAAATGTAGACCATATAGAAGGGGGACTGATTTCATCTCTAGATTCTACGCTCATTTGAAGTCATACATGTATCCATTCATACATGGTTCAGGAATAGACACAAAGTTTAACTGTAAAATAATTCTTATGTCAAGGTTCTACCAAGGTTGTTGCCATAGGTGTTGCTGTAAATCTGTTGGTTTTTCTCTTCTTTTTCACTTGTCCTTTCCTAAAGCTTCCTATTTAAATGTCTTTGATGGTGATGGACAATCAAATTTTAAATGTTATTGTGACTTTCACATAGGCTCCAAATTATTAGAAACAAAACTAATGAATAAGAGATTTGAATTAATTTAGGTACAAGCATCTTAAAAATAACCAAATAATTGCAATAGGAAAAAAAATAAATAAATCCTAACCTCTCCCTTACCCTTAGTTTTGTATTTGATTAAAATAAAACAAATTTCCCAATTAATGGAATGACTTTTCTCAAAAAGCTCAAACTTTTTACTAAAAAAGAAAAAAGCAACTCCTTAGACTCAAAATGTTAAGCGTGAGACTTCCCTAGCAGGCCAGTGGTTAAGACTCTGCATTTCCACTGCAGGGGACATGGGGTTGATCTCTGGTCAGGGAACTAAGATCCTATATGCTGCATGATATGGCCATAAACAAAAAAAAATTTTTTTTAAATGTCAAGTATGTATTGTCATTGTTGTTTTAGTCGTTCAGTCATGTCTGACTCGTTTATGATTGTACCCGTCAGGCTCCTCTGTCCATGGACTTCTCCATGCAAGACTACTAGAGTAGGTTGTCATTTCCTTCTCCAAGGGATCTTCCCGAGCCAGGGATCAAACCTGGGAGGCGGATTCTTTACCACTGGCCACCTGGTAGGCAGAGTAAGTGTGTATATACCAATATAAGTTTTAAAAGTGAAATTTATTGTATTTATCTCATTTTAATCAAACATTTAATGTCACATATTACCTTTCTTTTTTATATTACAATATTAAGAAAATATATCTATGAAATTCTAATTTCCTGGGGATGACAGCATTTGGATTCAAGTTGTCTCTTGATCATGTTACTTAGCCTTTCTAAAGTTTGCTCCTAAATTGCTCCCTATATCCAACTTTAAAATTCAAAAGGGTTTAAAGTGAGAAAATATTATTTATCCATATAAATGGCTCAGAGCTAGGTTTATCTAAGTTTTTATTTAATGATTTTATCCAAATAAGGTCTCAGACTTTAAAACTTCATTAGGAAAGACAAGTGATGTATATTCCTGCTCGGAGAGTGTTTCTCCATTTGTTCAGTGATGCAAAGGTATCACATGTGTATTAATATAAGGCTTTAAGAACCCTAACTCAGGGAGAAAAGTTAACCCTCCCACCCTCAGGGTTACTTGCCAATTTTACTTTCATTTGATTTCAAGGTGAAACGTTTCCCAGTAGTCTCAAAAGTTCTTTCACTGGTATTTTTTGAAATGGCCTGCTTTTTGCCCAGAGATTGCTTTCATCATGGGGTTACAGTCCATGCTCAGCATTTCTCTTCTTCTTAAAGCCGTTGAGCAGTTTCAGGGGTAAATAATTTTCTATTTGCCTCAGTGCCATTGGCTTGGAGAACCCTCAAGGACCACTGCCCCGGCAGAGCCGCACACAGAGCACCCTGCTTCGGCATCTTTAAACTGCTCTCTGAGCTGCGGAACATGTCAGCTCTGGTCATCCACTCTCGCATGTTACAGGCACCTGCGGCATCTGACAGGGACCTTTCTGCAAGTACATGTGGGGGTCGGCCTTGTAAAGTCTTTATCACTTGCAGATTATTGCAGAGTGGCTACGAGCTGTGGTGTGATCCTGTCACACGGAGAGACTGGTCACATTTCCAGAACACCAGGGAAGGGACACCTGCAGACTTAATATTCATGGGCTTTTCAAAAACTTCTGTGTTACTCCAGGAAAACAAGACTCAACTAAATCTAATCATTAATCTGACAAATAATCTGAGAGGAATGTATCAGTTGACATTTTAGTCTAGGATTTTGTGAAAATCAAGCACAAATATTTTAAAAATTGACTATAATTTCCCCTTTTTTCCTAGAAATGTATAAGAGTTACAAAAAGAATCTCCTCTCAGGTCTTCTAGAAACTTCTTGCATATTATTTAAATCCATTTTAAAAATTATTTTAAATATTTAAATTGTATTTGGTTCTATTATTGTCTTTTCCTCTCATTAGCTAGCTACTGCTCTTTTTTTTTTTAATGCATAAAATGTCAGACCTGCCAACATAATACCAAATCAAACCAAACAATAATCCATGATGGATGGTTTTCCTTATATCATTTCTCCTATCATTTCTCCATTCTCTAATTTACATGACTTCTCTTATGTATTAGCTGTCTTCTCTTTTCTCTGAATAATATTGTTCTAATTTCATCATTTATTCTGTTCTAAGAATGGTGCTCTATTAATTGTACTAGTACCCTTTCATTACATTTTCATGTAATGGATACCCTCACCCATTCGACTCAAGACGTTTCTGTAGTTCTCAGACTTTGCTCTTCCAAATTCTTAACATCATCCTGCAATACTCAGGAGCTCTGTACTTTATTCTATTTGTAACCATTAGGCATTCCTTCTTGCTGGAAAATGGAGCAAACCAACAACCAACACTTTTTTTTTCTTTCTTAGCTCTTAAGTAGTTATTTCCAACTCTACATACATTCTTCCTATATTTGCATCTTCTTAAGATTCTTCAAAATGTATTTGCATTGTTCTCTTTTGAATTCAAGCTTATTTGCAGAAGCTTCCTTCAAAGTAGCTGCAAGAGTTATTTTCCATCTTTAGGATGCAAATGCCATCTATTTATTACCTACTGATGTTATTTTGCTATCTTGTCCCTTTCCCACTTCTTTCTTTTTGAGAAGAGCCAGCTCTCCCATCATGACTTTGAATGGGAAAGTTGAAGCATCTCTTTCTCTGTCTCTTTCCCTCTTGTTCAAATGGTAGAACAACAAAAACTAAAAGTCACTGTAAGGGGAAGCTCTGAAATCATTATTCTCAGTCTTTCATTTCTCTTGGATGAAAAACCACTAGGATCCTTTAAAATCTATTTTCCTGATCATTCTAGAAGGCAGTAAGTTTCTTAAGATGCTGCACACATAGTCACATGAAGCTAAAGATACATTTATATGTATAACTATAAACATAGATAAACATTAGATAATTTAAATAGAAACATAAAAGAAGAAAATGTAAAATACAATCTAAAGAAGACTTGCCATGTGGTTAACAGGCAGAATATTTCTTTCATGAGGTTATTTTTAAAAGCATGAATGCATGTAGACCACATGTCTTTTCTTTATCACATGAGATTTAATATCTTTTAAAATGTCTCCATATTCTGACACAGATTTTGGATGACAATTAGGGCAACTTAACACTATATAAGTGAGGGTTTTGTCCAAATACTAAAAGACACCAAAAAAAATTTACCTTTGCAAATGTTTTGTATAAGCCTTTGACACACTGTCTCACAGGTTTTCACAACAACTTTGTGATGAAGTAGAGATAGTCATTATTAACCTCCCAACATTTCAGATAATACAAGAAGCTCAAACCTTGTCTAGTGGCACAAAGTAGGTGACAGCTGTGACTCCAACGTGGTCTGCCACAGACAAAAGCACAGCTCTCTCCACTTTGGGGCTAGTGTAGGATGCTGGCCTTACATCCATGCTGGCCTTAGTTTAAATTCAGGTTTTAAATAAGGAGTCTCAGATGTAAAGCCCTTTCTTGGCTACTAAAGCAGTTCCCTATGCTTTAGAAGGATACTTAACCTTTCTCTCTTTCATTTTCTTCCCTCATAACATCAGCAGGTGCTTCTCAATGGCCTTTCTGCTCTCTTTGCCTCTCACAGCCTCCGATATAACACCACCGCTGGTTGGTCTCTTAATACCAATAACTTTCACCACTAGCCTCAATTATATTTTTGTCTTAATTATTCATCCCTAACTCATATTATAGATTCCTTTTTGCCTTATCCCATTTGGCCTCCCAGCTTTAGTTTTGGCCTGGGGAATAGGTTAAGGTTTGTGTCCACAAATATTGACTATCTGCTGCCTCCGATGTGCTCGGCACCCAGGCTGCTGATCTGCAATGAGGAATCTTTCTTCCTCCCAAGACCAGAGACCACCATCCACATACATATCACATCCGCTCTGCCTTCCTCTCTTTTTTCCTCCAGGTTCTGGGCTGAGGAAGCCTGCCTTTCATCTCACCATCTTCCCCTTTCTAAAACCTTTAAACTGACCCTCAAGAAGAATCCTTCTCCCCAGAGAAACAGCACGACTGCTTTTCATTATCTTGTTCCCCCTCTGCCAAACTTTCTTCCTCATTTCCGCTTCAAGATGTCCTCAGTGTTCAATCTGTAATTCACAGTTTCTCACAGTCTCATCTTGCGGCATGAAGCCAATGGGTGTCGGGAGAGAGCATCTTGCAAACACGAGCGAAGGAGGAGAGTAGATGTCATAGCGACACTGATCTGTCTTTATTATCTGGTAGCCTTGGCCGCCTAGCGCAGTGTAAAGTAGGAATGAGAATTCCCCATGCAAACTGCACCTAAGGGAAACACCCTTCTGAGGACCTGAGTTCAAGTCTCAGCTCTGACAATCTCTTCCTGAATGACCTTGCAGCAAATAACCTTCTTGTAACACAGGAGTGCTTTAACTGTGTACATTTTAAATAAGTCCTTTTGAGAGTGGGGCTCAAATTAGCTCATTTGTATGGATGGATTCAGTGGGGGTTTTGTGAGCTGAGCTAAAGACATTTCTGAGAGCAGCAGAGGAGGCTGTGTATCTGGGAGACAAGGGTAGGAGCAAGAGATGGGAGAGAGATTCAGAAAAGGTGATGAAAGGGGGCACAACGATCAATTCTACATATTCTGTAGTTTTGTACAGGACCCCTCAGCAGCCCACAACTACTGATACTGTTGTCTGGGACCCCACAGCGGAAATTAAGAAATCGGAACTCCTCGAAAGGCTGCAGGCTTCATATTTTCCCAGTTCTAGCAGGCACATGGATGGGGGCTTGCGGTCACATCATTTTGGTTGCTGCTCATAACAGAAGAGAATTTCCTCCTTCAACCCTGCCCATATCTCCACTCAATTCCATCCCCTCACTAGTGAAAATAAAAGAAAAAGAAAAGGGGGGAGTCAAGTACCTATAAATTCAGTCTCCCCAAATTACGAGGTTATCCACGGGGAGTCCCTGTTCAGGAGAAACATCTGATGGGAAGGCAGTGGTGGCACCACGCTTCTTTGTGTCTTTCTCCCTGGTATCTACAAGTGATCATTTGGGGGGAACTTGAACATGGTCGTCGTTTTATGTGTTTCTTCAGTCTCTGGTTCTCTGTCCTGATTCTGCCCTTCCTCTCCCGATGTGGTGTGTTCTTTAGTGACTGTTCACCTTACACCAAGATATTCGTTTCCTTCATGTCCACAGAAATTTGATACCTTCATTCTCTCCACCCCAAAAATGGCTTTGGCAAAGCAGCTCTTCTGGTTTCCTCTGATACACATTTCCTTCAGTTGTACTTTCCTGATCAAAATGGTCAAGAGGCTCATTCATCTGATTTATGACCTTGCAGTCCTCCTTTTGCGTCTTCTGGCAACTATTTGATTTCTGACTACTCTGGACATAGGACAATTTTATCTGTGACCTACTTGTACTGCAAAATCAAGCCCAGAATTCATTTTCTTTTCCAGATATTTGTTGTCAAGATCATCATCTACTACCACTGTCTTAAAATTCAGCTCCTGTGTACTCAGGAGTTTTTTTCTGGACATGGAAATGTCTCTCAGAATTACACCACGTGCCATTTTAACCAAATTGCTTAAAAATGTGGGGCCACATTTTTATTTTATAGAGCCGTTGAATTTATTTCTTCCTTTTTAACGTTAACTAGGTCCTTTTTTTTTTTTTTTTCTGTCCATCTCCTTTTCTTTCTGGAATTTTAGAGAAATCCCAACAATAGCTATTCAGCACCTATTGTATGCCAGGGTTAGGGTTAGAAGAACTAGAGACACAAGGCATAGTCTTGCCTTCTAGAAAATCATAATCTAGCTGTGGGTCATAAACAAATACTGAATTAGAAATCCAAATCTCTGGGAGCCATCCTGTTCTGTCCCTAACTCAGTTTTGTGGCCTTGGTAAAGGTTGGCTTATTCTGTGTAACCTAATCACCATCCATCCAAGTAACAAAGGATGTGTGACGTTGACCTGTGTTGAGGAGAATCCAAGCGTACCCGGGGAGGCTTAAACAAAATAAAAGTGAAAATAAGGTTAGAGGGATTTGTTTAAAAGCATAAACAATCTGAAGACTATCACTAAATGAATTGTTCTGATTAATTATATGTGTCGTTTATTCTCTTGATCAGATCCTGGAGGACTGGCTATAGCTAATAAATAAATATATGTATTTGTGAAATAATCATGCTAGAATACATACGAAGGTGTGTACAGTATGTGTGCTTATATTCACATTTGAAAGTAATGACCAGAATTTTGGTCCTTCAAATTAATCACTAGTAACACTATAGCCTTGGGCCAGGTGGTGGGAGTCACCGATATACTGCTGCCTCCTTTCTGGCTTATGTTCTGGACAAGCGTCTGAGCGTGGATGAAAAGGGGAAATTGAGCGACAGGCCTGCCTCAGGTTAGAGAGCAGGTTGGGGCTGGAGCCAGGAATAGCCCACAGCAGGATTCCTGAGTGATAATGGGTCGGTGTGACCCGGGGCAGGCTTTCCCGATAGTGGAGGGAAGGCTTATCAATCCTCAAGCTCTCCATTCCATCCTCCTTCCGAAAGGGCTGCTGTGAGCAGTGGGGGGAGGCAGGCAGGAGACCTAGGCCCTGGAGGGCTGAAGGCATGGCCTCACTAAAGGCAGGGCAGAAAGTAGCCTCCGCTGATCTTTTTTTTTTTTCTTTTCCTGTGGCTCCTTCTTCACCGGGTACATCCTGGTCAAGAACCTTCCAAGGCCCCTATTGCTGGCTCTTTGCCCGAGAGCAGTGGGAGGCGCACAAGCCAGCCTGGTGGGAAGACTAGCCAGACGTGCGCCTCCCTTTCAGCCCTCGCCGCTCTATCCTTCACCGGGTGACAGATGCATTGTTCCGCTGGCGAGGCCGGCAGCTGGACCCGGCGCCCCCCGCCCCTCCTCCGCCTGCGGCCCGCGCGCCGCCGCGCATCCCAGCGGGCCCACCCTGCGCGGCCAGGAGGCCCGGCGTGGCGGATGGCCATCCCCTAACTTTTAACAACACCTGCTACCAGCGTGCCTGTTGGTGGCCTGAATGAAGCTGGCTGTCGGTGCAGGGGGCTGGGGGGAAGCTTTTATATTTATTGCCCCGAGGGCGGAAGTCCGGGAGCTGTCCCCTGGGACCGGAAAACAGCAGGCACGTCGGCGGGAGCGAAAAAGAGACCAAGCGCCCACGCGGGGGGACACTTCACCGGCCGCGGGGCTGGCCCTCTTCCTCCAGCCTGGCAAAGACGGCTGCATTGTCTTTGGAAGTTTCCAGTGACCTCGTTTGTCCTGACTGCAAGGAAGCAGTTAGCCCCCACAGAAGTGGAATCTGCAGTTTCCTCCAGGCAGGACCTTTTCACGGCGTGACTCAGCCTCACTTCTCCCGGGCGGGACGGGAACGGCCCTGAGTGAAGGAAATTTAATTAACTTTAAAATGGCGGGGGGAGGGGGGGGGCGGGGAGTTGGGGGGGAGGATGCTTAATTTGTATTAGGCAAATGCATTTCCAAAGGCCTGCTGAAATTTCCTCTTCCAGGCCTTTAAAATAGGACACACACACACACACACACACACACACACACACACACACACACACACCAAAAACCGAACTTGATCTTTTTCTCTCCTGTCGCTCGTTTCTCGGCTCAGTTTACCAATTCCCATCCATCCGGGTTTGCAAATCTGAAATCCTCTTGATGACTCTCTACCCTGCCAGGCACATCCTGTGAGTGAGTTAAGTCGCTCAGTTGTGTCCAACTTTTTGCGACCCCATGGACTGTAGCCTGCCAGGCTCCTCAGTCCATGGAATTTTCCAGGCAAGAATACTGGAGTGTGTTGCCATTTCCTTCTCCAGGAAATCTTCCGTACCCAGGGATCGAACCTGGGTCTCCCGCGTTGCAGGCAGACGCTTTACCGTCTGAGCCACCACGGAAACGATGGCTAGCACATCCTACCAGCTATGAAATCTTTTCCCCTCTGCCTTTGCACCATCTCTCACAGGGGGCTTTTGCTCGATGTTTTCAGAGACATGGTCGTGCATTTCTTCCCCTCTCAGATGGTAACCAGGGTCTGCAGTCTCTCATTCTCCAGCTCTCCAGCCCATATGCTGCTACCATATTGTCATATACTCATCATCCCGGTGACATTAGAGGACTGTCTATTCTCCATAGTAAAATGTGCAACTCCTTGATGGGACGTTCAAGACCTTTATTTACCAACATTATTTGCCTTCTTTCTATTAAAACTCTTTGCTTTGGTCAAAATAATTCATCAAAAATTCCCTAAAAAAATCTTTTTTTTTTTTTTCCTGCCTCTGTCCTGTGTGCCCTATCCAAGACACCTCTCACCTCTCTACTGAAACTTGGCCATTTGGGGCTTCCCTGTTGGTCCAGTGGTTATGACTTCACCTTCCAATGCAGGGGGCATGCGTTAAGAAGCTAAGATCCCACATGCCTTGGAGCCCAAAAACAAAAACACAAAACAGTTACAACATTATGAAAAATTCAATAAAGACTAAAAATGGCACATTAAAAAGAAAAACAACTTTAAAAAACTTCATCCATCCTTAAAAGTCTAGGCCAAGTATTCCTTTTAAGTGTGAACCTTTTCCCAGTTTCTCAGAGGGGGAAAAAAATATGTTTCCTTACTCAAGAAATCTAACACTGTTTGTATCAATCTTGGGCAATTTATTACACATTTCTAGCAATTTGTCCACATATCTTGTCTCTTTCTATCTCCTCTGACACACCCTAGGAAAAATGGGCAAAATGATTAGTTGCCTGCTTAATTGACACAGCCTTGAAAATATCCATTAAGTGCCCATGAAGTATCCAGTGGTGTTTTTACACTACTCATTTATGAATGACCTACTTAGAGTAAAATAAAGGACATTTTAAAGCCTCAGAAGAACAGTCACATCTGTTTCCCAAGCTCCTTCCAGTGCTGACCCTGGCATGTATCCTGCCACACCTACTTCTGACCAAGGGCACGCATTTGTGTAGTCTGTAGCCATGGAAGTACTGAGGTCAGCTAACATTGGGCTTAGTAGCTCTATGTAGAAGCCAAATGAACTAACCAAGGGCAAGTAACAAGCATTTATAATATGGTCTATAAGGAAACACATCTATTTAAATCCCAAAGCAGACCCAGCTATTGTATTTCATCTAATACAAGCAAAGTAAAAATACACATACCTCCATATGAACTGGTCAAGCAACATTTCCAAAGTGTGAAGTTCTCAAAATGCTCTTTTTGGCTTAATGTCCTTACATGAAATCTGATATAAGATAAAATTTAGATGTCCTTCTTCAAAATGCATTATAACCAGAAGATGCTACAAACCCAAGTGGCCTTAAAAAGGGTCCAGAAACCACAGTGTGTGTGAATTAGCAGGGGAAGTTTGGGGGGGGTGGAGTTGGGGATCGGGAGTCCCCCATACCATCACCATCAGGCAGTATTTGAACATCAGCTGGGTGTCCTATAATTGAACACATTTCTGACATCATCTATCCCAAAGTAGAATCAGATTCCACAAAGTTAAAGTTTTACATTTCAGACATGGCTTAAATCTTGGCATATCTGTTGAACAAGAAGGTAGGTATTTCAAATCAGTTCTTATTTCAAGGAGAATTAGAGTATAAGATGATTTTTTTCATTACTATTGATCCATAAAAAGAATACTTCTTTTTAGGATATTTGTCTTTTAAAACTCTGTGCTGTGTGCCAAGTTGCTTCAGTCATGTCCAATTCTTTGGGACCCTGTTGGCCATAACCCACTGGGCTTCTCTGTCCATGGGATTCTCCGGGCAAGAATATTGGAGTGGGTTGTCATTCCGTTCCCCAGCGGATCTTCCCAACCCAGAGACTGAACCTGTAACTCTTAGGTCTCTTGCGTTGGCAGGTGGGTTCTTTACCACTGACACCACCTGGGAAACCTGTTATTTTAGCCACTATTTTCTCCTGACTTTATTTGGTCTCCTTATCTCAGAATGGCTCCTGTCAAGCTAGCAGAACATAGATAATACCCTGACAACCAGGAAAATACAGTTTCCTAAATCTAGCTTTTGCAAGAAAGGCTGCAGTATCATTTCACACCTGCCAGGATGGCTAAAATGCAAAAGACCAATAATACAATCATTGGTCAGCATGAGGAGAAACTAACTCTCATCCAGTGCTGATAGAAATAGATATTTGTGCAGATATTTTGAAAAACAATTTGGCAGTTTCTAAAATGTTGAACACAAATTTACTGTGTGACCCAGTGATTCCACTTCTAGATATTGACTCAAGAAAAATGAAAACATAAAAACATACTTCCACATAAATACTTGTACCCAAGTGTGCATAATAGCACTATTCATATTAGTAAATAAGTAAAATTAATCAAATATCAACTAAGTGATGAATGGATAAACAAAATGTGGTATGTCTATACAATGGAATACTATTCAGTAATTAAGAAACCAAGTACTCACATAAGCCATAACATAAAATTTCAAAAGAGTAGCTTAAGTGAAAGAAGTCAGACACAAAGAACCATAAAAAATGTATGCATGATTCCATCTACATGAAATGTTGAACAAAGGAAATTCTATGAGACAGAAAGTAGATTAATGGTTGCCTGGAGCTGGGAATGAGGAGTGGTTGATAAAAGAAAGAGTGCTGGGGGAGGGGGTGATAAAAATGTTCTAAAATTGGATCATAGTGATGGTTGCATGATTCTGTAAATTATACTTAAAACAGGTGAATTATGGTATGCAAATTACAAATCATAAAGTTGAAAGAAAAGAAAAAGGAGGGAAAGAAGGAAGGGGAAAGATGGAGATGCTGCAGTGAAATAACTCTAAGCTGGAGAGTTCTGCCCTGAAAGCGTCACACACCATGGACCCGACAGTCTCAACACACAACGTCCCACTGGACTCCCCTATTTCTGGAAGAAGGAGCAAATTATGCAGAGTGCTAAGGAAGTTTACAGGCTGCAGAGGGTGGAAAAAAACAATCCTTTTATCTATTTTTGTAAAAGTAGCAGAAGCTATAAACATCTTCTCTTTCCTGAGTTGATAATTTTATCCCTCGTGACCCGTCTGTAGCCCCAGAGAAGGAAGTCATTTAATTCAAGCCCTGAGGATGGAGAGGTACTTGGAGCTCTCTCACCCCCTCGTGTCAGCACGCAGCCCCCCTCTGTGGCCACATCTTCTCTCACCTGCTTCTGGCATTCATCTTGCCAATCAACGGCAAGGGGATAGAAGAATTAGCTGTTGGTTGGTGACCCCACACAATGGGCTGACCCGGGGGCGGGGGAGGGGGCTGGGGAGCAGTTTACTTGTTTGACACCATTTCCTCTGAACTGACAGGCAGCCCTTCCTTCTGAAGTCCCTCCTGAACCCCAGTATACTCTGACATGAGTGTACACAGCTGGCCAGAAGCCAGACCTGACCTGCATCCTTATTACGGGTTGTCATTAGAAACAAACCAAGGATTGTGTGGACGCTTCTCTTCCTGGCAGAGTGAATCTCACCAAGTGAACCTCGCCCAGTCCTGCCAAGATGCTACTTCTGCTCCTGCTGGGAGAAAGAGAAAGGGGAGGCACCAAACACACAGAAAGTCAGGACAGGGATCCATTCTCAGAGCAGACAAATCTGGCGAAGAAGTAACATATGAAAACTCTGGATGTCCTTGGAGTTAAAAGCACGCACACTTGTTCAGGTCTCTGCAGGGATGGGCTTGCTGCTCATAACCACATCCTGTGCATGCTGAAAACCTCTAGTGGAATGTCATACAGCATGTGCACCAACAATGTCACCTTCCAGCCAGAGCCGTGTTTTCTATTTTGAAGAACAATTTCCAAGAGGATGTTTTTCTTTTTCACAGCAAGTCCAATATCAGACTGAGTGTGTTTGTAGTGGGGAAAGGGGGGGAGGGGGGAGTCTACTTCTAAACAAAAGGTTGTTTACCATCTTATCTTTTGAACTAAATATAGAGATTTCCCTCAAAACGTGTACACCGATGACCTACGAATGTGGTGAGCTCATGACAAGTAAGTGGGGACCTAAGCTGTTGTCCACGCCCAGGGGAGGACTGCTTACAGGTGACTGTGAGAAGCCTGCAAACACCAGGACAACCTCGGGCCAGCATCCTAGGACAACCTAGGACAACATCCTAGGAGGATGTATGTTCAAGTTACTCGGTAGCACACAGAACATGGGTGTAACCTGGGCCCAGACGGTCATGTCAGGCTTCCCAAAGGAAGGGGCGTGCGATAAGTCCCATTGCATCAAGACTACTCAGGTAACTTCAGTTTTTAGAAGAAGCACCCTAGATTTGCTCTACATACTCTTTCAGCTACTGCCAATTTTTCCAGTCTGCAGAGAAAGTTTTCTAGAGTGTTCCATTCATTGTAGCTCCTTTCCTCGCTTATTCACTTTTCCACTTCCATCTATCTGCCTTTTGTCCTACGCCAATCTCCTGAATCCACTCTGAGAAAGTCATCGGTCACCTCTTTGGTGTCAAAACCTGTGGATGCTGTTTCAGTCTCATCTAACTCAGCTTTTCAACAGCATTGGACACCGTTGAGCACTATCTTCTTCCTGAAACACTCACTATACATGTACAGTTGCATCTGCCTGGATGAAAAAGGCCATCTTTCCTTGTCAAAGGTGACATCTGTCGAACACAACAAGCTGAGCACCAAAGGGGTTGTGTCTGCCTTCAAAGGCCTCAGTTTTATCCTTACAAAGGATATGCACACAGGTGAATTATATTCCTGCCATCTATCCAGTTACAGTTACCAAAGATGACACCTACCTAATTCACCAGCAAGCCTAACTGATTCCGCCTCTCGTCTACAGCCATCACCCTAGTTCATGCTCCCATTGTCCAGTATGCAGACCACCTTAACCTCCATCAGCTTCTCCACGTTTTTACTATTTGTCTTCTCTGATCCATTCTTTACAAAGTAGCCAAATTTATTGTTTAAAAACAATATCAGATGTCTTAAACATCTCCCTTTTGCTGAACTGTTGAAATCATATCCCATTTTCCTTAGAATTAAATGCAATTACTTCAGCCTAATTGCAGCCCATTCCAGTATTCTTGCCTGGAAAATCCTATGGACAGAGGAGCCTGGCAGGCTACAGTCCCTGGGGGTCACAAGAATAGAACATGACCAAGCGACTAAACCACCGCCACCACCTCAGCCTACAGAGAGTTCTGTGATCTGGGCCGGCCTCACCTCTCCAGGCTCTTTCTTTTATGCTCCTCACCTGTCCCCTTGCCAGTTTTTTCTGTCTTTACCTTATGTGACCTCGGGCCAACATATCATCACTGGAGATTACATCTTCCTGTCCAGAAGTTTTCTTTCGTGGCTTCCCTAAAGCTTTCTCCCTTACCTGAGTGCAGAGCTTAGCCTGCTGTTCTCATAGAAAGTGTGCCTACTTTTGTTACATAGTCACCTGTGAACATGAACAGGAATATCTTCTCCATTAGACTGTGGTATCCTAGAGGGCAGGAACTGTGTCAGTTTGGTCCTGAGTCTTCAGTGCCTAGGTCAGTGTCTTAATCAATAAATATTGGCTTACTGAATTTTGAATGAATGAGAAAATTTTCTTCATAACAGTTTAACTGTGGCAGAAACTGTTCATTGCCTCTAATATCTATTTTTCCTCTTTCATTTGTACCAGAACCCTGAATGTGTTCAGCTGAAAAACTGTATTTCCCAGCCCTGGCAGTGTAATGAGATGGACGGAGAAATCTCTATCAATACTTACTTATGGAAAGCTCTTAAGAAAGAAGGGGCACCCTTTCTCTCCTTTTTGTTTCCTCTAATGTGATGTGAATGGCTGCAGCTTTATCAGCCGTGTCATGATCTTGATAATGCAAGGCAAAGAAGCTGAAGAAAACGAGACTGGTCCCTGATATATTTTATGGGGTAACCACAACAGCATTGCACCAAATACTGCTGGACTTCTTAAATGTAAAATAATGGACCCTTAAACTGTTCAGTTCCCTCTAGATGGCTCTCTGGCATTAGCAGAACTTAATCCTAACCTGGCATCCCAGGTGGCTCAGTGGGTAAAGAATCCACCTGCAATGCAGGAGACACAAGAAACGAGGGTTCGAATCCCAGGTAGGGAAAATCTCCTGGAAGAGAGCACGTCAACCCACTCCAGTATTCTTGCCTGGAGAATCCCATGGGCAAGAGGAGCCTGGCGGGCTACGGTCCACGGGGTCACAAACAACTGGACATGACCGAAGCAACTGAGCACACACACACAGTCCTAACCTACACCACATCCTAAAATAAAAATTCTTAATGAAGGTCACCACTCCTCAGCGCTGGAGAGTTGGAGACTTTGGTTGCCTAATTCACTCCCTGCACAGAGGAAATAGGGGACAGACAGCACAGATGGTCACTGTCACGTTTGATGCCCATCTACTAGTGGATTTAGTTAGAACAATGGGCTCCTGCAGAAAAAAATAAGAGTTTATCAAACCAAGACACGTGATTATTCAGTGGTCAATTTTTAAGGGGAGTGACTGGATTAAATCTACACTAGGTTATTCAAAAGGGTAATTGAATTAAATAAACCAGTAAGGCTTCCCTGGTGGCTCAGTGCATAGGAATCCCCGTGCCAATGCAGGAGACATGGGTTTGATCCCTGATGGGGGATAATCCCACAAGCCGCAGAGCAACTGAGTTTGTGTGCCACAACGATTGAGCCTGTGCTCTAGAACCTGGGAGCTGTGACTCCTGAACCTGTACGCCTTAGAGCTCCACAAGAGAAGCCACCGCAATGAGACACCCCCACACCGCACCCATAGCATGGCCCCTGCTCTCTGCAGCTAGAGAAAAGCCCTTGAAGTAACGAGAACCAGCACAGAGAAAGATAAATGCATGAATAAAGAAAATTATTGTTTAAAAAGCCAGTTAATTTAGTCCAAACAGTTGTTTTCTTTTAAATAACATTTAAATTGCAAGTTGATCATTTTAAGACCAAATGGAACTTTGGTCACAAAACAGGACATTTCAACACCACAGCATCACTTGGCCCAGAAGTAGTCTAGGGAGTGCCTTCATTCTAAGTATGAGAGCTAAAAGTCACATTTGGAAGAAGCATCGTGGATCTACAAGGCATGGAGCACAACAGGTAGAGATGCAGTCTGGGTGGGAACTAATTTTTAGTATCTCGGAAAAGCAGGCAGTTGATTTATTCTTAGCGGGCTCAAAAGATTTAATGGATGTAATCTTAAAATACATTTTCAAATAATTTAAATACCTGAAGTATGTGAAAGAGTCCAGACTCCTGCATTTACACTGGAAAGTTTGATAAGCTGGAGTTTTTCCCATATAGGCACGCAATTGATTTAACTATAGGCTTGACCCATGGAATTCCCTTGTCAACTGACAGCCATGAGAAAACCCACTCTTGCAGTGGAGTCCTCCTGAAAATAGAGCAGACACTTCTTGCCCTTTCTCACAGGCCTCTTGGCTGCAGGGAAACAAGAATGCCCTTTGTCAAGGCATACCCAGGAGGAGCACTTTGGAGCTCAATTTTCTCATGGTGTTTTCAAATAAAAGGAATGACGATAATTCAATTTGAAATATGTCCAAGTGTTTCTAGCATCATCCCTGCGCTGTGGTATGTTTCTGAAGCAAATAAGATAATAAGGAATCAAATATGGAGAGTCAGCTAAGTGTCTAATATCCTAAAAAAATGGCCACTTACAGATTTTTGCCATTGTTTTCTTTTATCTCTCCTTTTCTGAAACAACATGCTTGATAACCTGGTCTCCTGAACCAAAGAAACATACGAACAGAAATGGTTACCAGATCATGTCTGTGACCTCAATGTATCTCAATATATAAAGGAGCCATTTCTTCAGTAGTTCTGCAGCTTACTGCCTTCCAGACACAGTGAATGAGTCATGAGTCCAAGGAGGTTTAGCTGGAGAAAGGGGGCCCAGGTCACCATCCACACAGACTAAGCCTACAGGGCGATAGGACACTCAGTTTAGATCAAACACTGAAGAGTATGTGAAGTTGTTTTCACTTTCTTCAACCATATACTTACTGGTTAATATCTCTATTACTGTTACTGGTTTAATGCTAATGGCTGAAAACTATTTTTAAATGAACACTTGAAGTGTTTTCAATTCTGCTGAATGCCATTTACATGCTATTCACATACCAAGAAGGTTAAAAGAACAGGCTCTGCAGTCAAACTGCCTAGGATCAAATCCTAGCCTGCCTGCCTGCCCTCCTCCAGGGGATCTTCCCAACGCAGGGATTGAACCTGTGCCTCTTACAGCTCCTGCGTTGGCAGGCAGGTTCTTTACCACTTGCACCACCTGGGATCTACCACTTACTAGCTGTGTGATCTGGGAAAGTTTGTTTACCTCACTGTATTTATTTTGTCATATGTAATCAATGGAAATGATGGGCAGCAAGTTCATTATATACAGTGCAAGGCATCAAATACATAGAATGGAAATCCAATTGCTATACACACGTAAAGAATTCCAGTGTTACAATTAACATCTGTGTACGAATGAGTCTCGAGCTTTGGAATTAGTCTATTTTAGTTTTCCACAATCATACAGAACTCTGCAGGTAAAATGTCTTTAACTGGATAACATCAAATAGCCTGGTAATTCATTTAGCCTGCTGCAATAACATTACAGATATGATTATAAAATTGCAGGATGAATTGAAGGAAAAAACCCACAAACTGCTATGCCAAATTTACCTATCAAAAGAACTGTTGACATTCCAAGCTGTTACTTTGTGAGACTTTTCTAAAATTTATTCTAATGTGATTCTAATTGTTGAAAATATTCTTAGTTCTTCTGTTGAGGAAGACAGTTTATAGGCTACAAGGCAAAAAGTAATCAAATTATTTTTTTTTTCCATCACATCTGACACTGATGGTAATTATCCCTCAAAATCCTGCTTAGCCTTAAAAAGAATTGTTAACAATAACATAAATCCAAAGAATGAATAACTGGCCCTGAAAGCAATAAATGAATTTATTCCCCATTCATCCATAAATATTTACTTCAATGCACTACTAAAGATGCTTTTACAATATCAATCACACTGGCTTAAGCAAAATATTTTAACTGATTGTTTTAATAGGAATGTGTATAAATTCCTGCCTATATGTAATTAAATAGAAGCTACTCAAATCAGTTTATAGACACAGGTCAAACTTGAAAGGATCCACAAAGATGCCTGCTGAGGAGCCCACAAGAAAATAGTGGCAAACGTACTACTGTTTATAAATGGAAGGGAAGTTTCAAACGTTGGTAAGGTAGACATTATTTGAATTTATTATCCTTTAGTGTAAGTTTCCCCTGTGGCTCAGCAGTAAAGAATCCACCTGCAATGCAGGAGCCACAGGAGATGCTGGTTCAATTCCTGGGTTGAGAAAATCCCCTGGAGGAGGGCATGGCAACCTGCTCCAGTATTCATGCCTGGAGAATCCCATGGACAGAGGAGCCTTTCGGGCTACAGTCCAAGGGTCGCAAAGAGTCAGATACGACTGAATCGACTGAGCTCACATCTTTTAGTGTTATGTTTAAGATTCTCTGTTTAGTTTCCTGGGGCTGCCATTAAAAAAAAAAAAAAGATCACAAACTGGCTGGAAACAGCAAAAATTCATTGTTTCACAGTTCTGGAGATTAGAAGTCCAAAACAAAGGTGTTGGCAGGGCCATGCTCTTGCTGAAGGCTCCAATGAAGGATACTTCCCTGCTTCTTCCTTAACTTCTGGTGGTTTCCAGTGATCCTGACATCCCTTGGCTTGTAGATACATCACTGCTCTGTCTCCACTGTCACAGGGCATTCCTCCTGCCTGTCTGCGTCCAACTTGCCTCCTTCTTCTTACAAGGACACCCAGTCATGTTCACTTAAAGGCCACCCTACTCCAGTATGACCTCATCTTAACTTGATCACATCTGCAAAGACATGTTTCCAAATAAGGTCACAGTCACAGATACCACACTTTTGCAGGAATGCAATTCAAATCATAATACCTTCTGTGTCAATTTAGCTAAGCTATGGTTCCCGGTTACTCAATCCAACACATAGATGATGCTGTGAGGATGATTGTTGGTATGATTAAAGTTGATCAGAATCAGTTTGCTTTATGTAGGGAAGAGTATCCTAGATAATCTAAGTGGTCATGATTCAACCAGTTGCAAGACCTTAAGAGCAGAACTGATGTTTCCCCGAGGAAGACATTCCACCTGTGGCCCACAGTGTCAGCTCCTGCCCCAGAGTTTCCAGTCAGTCCTCTTGGATGACCAGTCCTGCAGACTTGCCTAGCCAGTCCTTGCAGTCAGGTAAGCCAATTCACTGTAATCAATTTCTTAACATATGCACATATGTATATAGTACTAGCTCTTTATCTGGTAGAATTCCAACTGATACAACACCTATAGGAGTATGCTGCTGCTGCTGCTGCTGCTAAGTCGCTTCAGTCGTGTCCGACTCTGTGCAACCCCATAGACAGCAGCCCACCAGGCTCCTCCGTCCCTGGGATTCTCCAGGCAAGAACACTGGAGTGGGTCGCCATTTCCTTCTCCAATGCATGAAAGGGAAAAGTGAAAGTGAAGTCGCTCAGTCGTGTCTGACTCTTCACGACCCCATGGACTGAAGCCTACCGGGCTCTTCCGTCCATGGGATTTTCCAGGCAAGAATACTGGAGTGGGGTGCCATTATAAACTTCCTCAAATCAATATTTCCTCATTCAGAAATCATTTACTGAACTCCCAGAATGGTACAGGGGTTAAGTGTGTGGACGCCGGTATTAGGTTGCCTGGACTCAAAGCCCTTCTCCACTGCTTACTGGTTCTATCACTTTTGGCAAAGGAACATAACTTCCCCATGCCTCAGTTTCCTTATTTGTATGAAAGTATGTAATAACAGTGTCACTCGATAGAGGAACTATTAATAACATTGTGAATACTTACAGCAGTTAGTACCAGCTAATGTTTGTTACCAGCGGCATCCTGGCTCTGACTTGTATGTACCAGCTCAGGAAAGCCAGTTGTGAACTAAAACTGTCCACGTTCAGTTTCAAGAGATTTGGTAACTTGAACTAGGCTGTGAAGGGAATATTTACACCAGGATAATTAACTAAATTGACAAACACTGCAATTCAGGGCTTTTTTTTTTTTTTTTTCAGAGCTGGATTACTAGCATAATACTTATACTAATGTCTGATAGCCCTTGGTAAATAGTAGTGATTATCATAGGTAAAGTGTAATATGAAAAAAAAAGTGGATACTGCTGGTCCTTTATAGTTCTTTTGTACAAAACAAACAAAAAACACCTCTCCTTCAACACACTTCACTGACACTTGCCAGGAAATCATCATATTAAATTAAAATATTAAATTAAATCAGCAGTATGAATGGTGACAGCTAGAGTTACATACTGCATAACTCAGACAGCTAACTACATATGGTAGTCCCGCAAGAAACAACACTCAGTGACCATTTCATTTCTCCATTACTGTTTTGAAGGCAATTTAAAAAGAGTGGTTCCCCTCGTTCCATTTTAACCTCAAATACATTATAATCCTTATAAAGAAATGGCTGGAAAATAAAGATATTTCTCAAATATTAATAAAAGGAAATGTTTTCTATTCCAGGACATTTTGAAACAACTTTTCAGTGCAGAAAAGGACCTCAGCAAGAGCATCAGAAAGATAAATAACCAGTTACTGGGAAGAGCAAAGGTGAAGGGACGGGATAGGCCATATATTTACAGAATATTTTTTTTCATATTTATTTATTTGGCTGCCCTGAGCCTTAGTTGCGGTAACACGATTTTTTTTTTTTTCTAGCTGACCCATGCAAACTCTTAGTTAGGACATGTGGGATCTAGCTCACCCACCAGGGACGGAACCTAGGCCTCCTGCACTGGGAGCGTGGAGTCTTAGCCACTGGACCACCAGGGAAGTCCCCTGCACAACGTCTTGACTAAAGCTGGGTAATACGCAAGCAACAAACCACTACAAGAACAAGAACTTCCACATGAAAGGGCCCTTAGAAAGGAGTGAGAGCTGAATCTCTCTTGCTAGCGCCCAAGTTTGCATGAAGATGCCTGAAGTTCAGCCCTCAACCTGAACTGCTCCATCCACAAAGCCAGCAAGTCTTCACAGGCCCAGGGCAGCCGTCCTTGCAACGCACCGTGAAGACAGCCTCCCTACCACATTCCCGGTGCCTCTGCAGGGTCTGCTGCTTCCCAAGTCTTGAAGACACAAAACAAAACCCCAAGGGCTGCATTAACAAGGGCCCCAAACACAGGCAAGCAAAGCCAGCAGTTGTGGCAAAGCGTCCTGGATTCCCATGAGAAACTCTCTGGATCTGGTTCATTGAAGTCACAGGAGACTGCGAACAGGCGGCCACAAAGGGTTTAAAAATACTGTGGCTGAAAAAAACAAAAAACAAAAACAAAATAAAATAAATAAAAATACTGTGACTGCTGGAGATTTCCCTGGCCATATTTAGTTCACCCGCCTCACAGGGGTAGGAAAGGGCTGGGAAGGGACAAAGGGAGATGGTGGGAGAGAAAGGCTGCTGCTCTCGTTAGGAATTAGGATGCAACACTGCAGCCACCTTCCTGTCCCCACCCCAAGGCTCCCTGGAGCGCCTGCTTCTCTCCAAGGAAGCTGCAGTACTCCTCCGCCATCCCTGGACATCTGCTGGGCTTGTCTATTTTCTGCTACAGGCAGAGAACAGGAAGGAAGAGTTTGTTTCCTGTAAATAGAGGGAGAGAAAATTACAGCTATTATTGTTTTGACAACGGAAGCCCTCCCCGAAGTTTGCCCCACAGTTCATTCCTGACAGGCATCAGGTCTGAGTTGCGGCTCTCTCGGCAGAAAACTCCTCCCAAGGGGTCCCCAGGGAAAGCTGAAAGCCTTGATGGCTTTGCATTAGGTGTCTAATGGCATAACGATGTGATTCTGGGCAATCCTGATATTGGGCTGTGGAAATGGAATGCAACTTTGATGAATGTTTTGATGCAAAACCTCTGCTGCCCTCGGTGAGCGTGTTAGAGCCTGACATACAGACACCAGGGTTGCAAAGGCCTTGATAACACAAATTATTTATCTGTTAACTACTTCCCCTTGCTCCCTGTTCTCCCAAACTTCTTTTGAAGATTCTTGGCTTTTTAAACTATAGACACATGCATATTCAGTGCAAGGGCTTCCCTGGTGGCTGAAATGGTAAAAAAAAAAAAAAAAGGAAAGAAAATCCATCTGCAATGCCAGAGACCTGGGTTCCATCCCTGGGTCTGGAAGATCCCCTGGAGCAGGGCATGGCAACCCACTCCAGTATTCTTGCCTGGAGAATCCCCATGGACAGAGGAGCCTGGCGGTCCACAGTCCACAGGGTCACAAAGAGTCGGACATGACTGAGTGACTAAGCATGACACAGCACATATTCACTGAAAAGGTATAAATTATCCACAACACACTGGGTATCCTGCCTTCTACTTTGAAAATGTGACGTGTCTGCATGTTGTTGGGGATATATTTGACCGTGATCCTCAGACATACATTTGTTATTTTTAGATGTTTTAAAGTCACCTTTTACATGACTGGTATTTGAAAAAGAAAAGAGGAAGGAATTAGCCAGAACTTAGATTGGGAGCCAGGGAAGATCTATGACTATGTGCATTTTCTAATAAGAATGAGATTTGTTACTCCAAGGGAGTGATTTTCTCCTACTGGTAGGAGAAATAAACTTAATTTTGATCGTGGAAGCAGGATTCATATTTTTGTCAAATATTGGAAGAAAATGTTGTTTCGATTTTTTTTTTTTTTTTGGCTGAATTTTTAAAAAAAATTTTTGCTGATTTTTTTTTTTTTTTTTTTTTTTGCAACAGTAACAGAACACCTTAAACAGAGTTGTTATGGGATCACGTTTACTCTCGGCAGGCAGGTGGCGCAGTGGTAAAGAATCCACCTGCCAACACAGGAGATTTGGGAGAATAAGTTCAATCCCTGGGTTGGGAAGATCCCCTGGAGGAGGAAATGGCAACCCACTGCAGTATTTTTGCCTGTAAAATTCCATGGACACAGAAGCCTGGACCATGGATCTCGAAGAGTCAGACACGGCTGAGCACAGCAGCAGATTGTGGCAGCGCGCCCTTCGTGTGTCCTCCTTTACTAGCTGCTCCTTCTATCGTTCTCTGCTAGTCCCTTGCCCTCAGCTCCACCAGGAAAGATAGCATGTCCCAAGGCTCAATCTCGGTTCCTCTTCACTGTTCTTCCTAGGATTTTGGCTTTGATAATATCGATATGCTGATGGCTTTCCAATCTGTGACTCTAGGCATCACCTGTCACTGGGACTTCAGATTCTTAGAAGTCACAGCCTCCCTGATGAATCTACGTGGCCATCTCACATCTCAAATTTGACATGCCTGAAACAGAGCTCCTATTTTCCCCATCTCCAGACTTGCTTGTTGCTTTGTATCCTTTTTCTCAAAAATTGCTACCACCAATCACCTAGCTGCACGATCAAGACATCACTCCTGAGTCTTCTTTTCCCTTTATTGCCAATATCCAATCTGCCAGAAATTTCTCTTCTTTTGATTTCCAACTGCCATCCTCTGTCTTCCTCCAATACCACGGCGGCTCTCCCAGTCCAAGTCACCTGACCTACTGCAGTAGCCTCCATCTGACAGCTGTATTAAACACTTATACACCTAAAATCCTTCACATACAGTAGTCAGGGCCTTCCCAGGTGGCACTGGTGGTTAAGAACCTGCCTGCCAATGCAGGAGACTTAATACATGCACGTTCAATCCCTGGGTCAAGAAGATCCCTTGGAGGAGGGCATGGCAACCCACTCCAGTCTTCTTGCCTGGAGAATCCTCATGGACAGAGGAGCCTGGCAGGCTACAGTCCATAGGGTCACAAAGAAGTGACTTAACACACACGCACAGTACCCAGAGTGGTCTTTTGAATATGTAAATGAGAGAAAATAATTTATTTGCTTAAAGCACTTTAGTACCTTCTCATTATACTTCAAATAAAATTCAAATACCTTATGCTGACCTGCAAAATCCTGCCACCGGTGATCTCTTCTGTAGACCTAACCCCCTTCACTTCTGCACTCTACCATCTCTCTCTTCTCCAAAGCCTTCCTTTCTCCACTTGAACCTCCACTGGAAATGTCCTTCCCTTAGAATTTCATGCCATTGGCTCCTTCTTAACACTCAGATCTCAGTTTAGATGTCATCTTCTCAGAGAGGTCTAATGCTTAACTATTTCTATCACTGAGCTTATCACTGCCTGGTGGTTCCTTGTTCATTTGTCTGTGTATTATTTCTTCCTCCAACAATATCATAAGCTCTTGTGAGCAGAGGCCTTGTCTTCATACCCAGTGATGTAGTCTATGTACCTAGAAGATTTCCTGGCATGCCCTGATGCTACATAACTGTTGAGTGAATGACAGAATCAATAAACATACTCTCAGGGGGTGATCTGTGACCTCAGCAAAGACTTCCCTAAAAAAGTGTTGCTTGAGCAGAATCCTGAATGATGAGTGGCAATTAACGGAAAGAATTCATGCAGAAGAAGAGGTGAGAAAAGTCTTCTAAGCAGAAAGAACAATTGGTGTAGAAATCTGGAGTTGGGAAGAGCACCCCACCTTTAATTTATTACAGCGTAAGGACGGACTCTGTTCAGAGTGTGTGGACAGAGGAGAGCAGTGTCAACTGTGACTGGGAGAGGCATGCAGAGCTTCTAGACAAGATAAGGATTCCCAACTCTACTATCAAGGCTTTGAAAACCGTTGTGTATTTAAGCAGGCAGATGCCATCTTAAGATTGCTTTCTAAAAATATCCCTTTGTCTGCAGTGTAAAGAAGATGCTGGGGCATGGGCAGTGTGGCTGTTGCTCTTCCTGCCATTAGGGTGCTGCTGCGGTAATCTAGAGGAAAGATCATGGGAGCTTGGTGAAACCAGTGCTGGAGGAGAATGAGAAACTGGGACAGACTCCAGAGACAACTGGGGCTTCCCTAGTGGCTCAGCGGTAAAGAATGTGTCTGCAATGCAGGAGATGTGGGTTGGATCCCTGGGTCGGGAAAATCCCTGGAGAAGGACATGACAACCCACTTCAGTATTCTTACTTGGGAAATCCCATGGACAGAGGAGCCCGGCAGGCCACAGTCTGTGGGGTCACCAAAGACTCAGAATGACCTATCAACTAAACGACCACCACCAGAGCCAATTAGGAGGGGAAAGAATTAGTGGTGTTCAATTCCATAAAGGTAGAGTGGTGGAGGGTGGGGAAAGATGGTGGCCTTAGGCCTGAAGCTCAAGTTTTTGACTTGTATGCATACTTCAGTGGAGGGTGGCACCATTTACGGAGAAAAAGAACATGAAATAGAATTAGAATGACAAAAAATATCAAAGTCTTGATTTTCTATATATTGAATCTGAATGCCTTTAATACATCTAAGTGGAGATGTGGACATAAACAGCTGGAGTCACGTGTAGGGAGCTCAAAGAAAAAGTATGGTGGGCAGGAGATATAAACTGGGGAACACTGGTTATAATCGATGCACACGGATGTCAAGGACCACCTTAAATTATTTAAACTTGCTATGGCAGCTAACACACAAATATAAGCTACTGTGACCATTGTAAGTGGTGAGTAGGTATGAAGGCAATTTGTACATGTTATTTTAAAGAAGCAAAATGAATGTTCATTTGGAAAGTTTTTTATTTAAGCTTAGTAGAAACAAAAATGAATTAACAGGAAAATCATATTTAAATTTGCCATGAACATTCACAAGTTTTTTTCTGCCAGAATTTCAAATTGGTTAAAAATTACCTCATTAAAAACCCTTCAGATGACTACTTCCTTTATGGGCCAGTTTATTGGGATTCCAAAGCTAGGTTAGTAATGGAGCAAATATATCCTAAAGAAACATTTTTATTGTAATTACATCACAATTGTTTTCTGGGTTGAATAAAGATAAAGAAAGAAGCATATGTTCCTTATAGTACAGAGTGGCAGTTGCCCACCTTGCAAATCTGACTCATCTCTCATCATACTCCAAACAAGACAGCCTGACAGGAATTGATTGGAGTAGAGAGGGTGAGTTTATTGTGTTTAAGTTTGAATTGTTTTAAGTGAGACATAACACGAGTATGAACGTGTGTCAGAGGAGGCGCGCATGGAGGGTATGTGTGTGAGGGTATCCATTCCATAGTAATGAACTATACAAGTTTCCTAGGGTTGCCATAACAAAACTCCACAAACTGGATGCTAGAAGTCTGAAATTAAGGTGTTGGCAGGGCCATGATCCCTCCAACTCTTCTAGGGCAGGAGCCTTCCTCGCCTCTTGTGGCCCCAGGCAGTCCTTGGCTTGTGCAGTCCTAAGTCTCTGCCTCTGGGTCTGTATGTCTCTGTGTCTTCATGACATTTTCCCCTTTGGATCTCTGTTTTCTCTTATTAGGACACTAGTCATATTGGATTGGAGCCCACTAACTTGAATATGACCTCATCTTAACTCATTACATCTGCAAAGATCCTATTTTCAAAGAAGTTCCCATTCACACATATTGGGAGTTAATTCTTCAACATGTCTTTTTTTTAGGGAGATGGGGAAGGAACACAATTCAACCCAGAGCTTGAACTATGGGAGCTAATGGAAATGCACATGTGAATGTGCAAGTGAGGGCTCAGTGTATGTTTGTGTGAGTGTGTGTTTGTGTGAGTGTGTGTTTGTGTGAGTGTGTATTCACGTTGTAAAGAACTACAACCAAGTAAACAGTTTCTTGATCTCTATTCTGATTCCTGGTTTTTGCTTTCAGTGGTTACTTGGAGAGCTTTTATGCTGTCCCATGACTCCATTCACAATGAGTAATGGATTGTTTCCGGGCTCTCACTCCCATTTTTAATGAATACCAAACTAATTAACTGACAGTAACATGGAGTTGCTCCTGGCGGCATGAATCTCTCGCTGAGGTCATAACGGCTGTTGGAAATGTAATTTATTACTTTGTAAGGCACATTCTGGGACTCTCAGTGTGAAGACCATTTTTGCAAGTGCCAAGGCTGTGTTAGGCAGACCTTTAAGGTAATATGTTCCATAGCTCCTGGGACTTTGCATAATAATGCATCAAAGGCACAATGGTTCCACTGGAATGCTGTAAAGATTTCCAACCACAGTACCATTTGCTGGGAGGGACAGATGAGTACTTTTTGAACCAGGACTCCCGCTTATATCCTGAAACCAGAGAAAGCAGAACACCCTCAGTTATCAGGACACATCGTATTGTTAGTGTTATTTGTATTATTAGTCTTCGAATTATTCTGGGAGTGAGAAAATTGCATCTCAGGAAGAAACAGCGCCCTATAAGCCATATCAAGGATGTGTGATTAGGAGAACGGCAGGCATCCGGGCCCTGGTGAGTCCTGCAGTGAGGTCTCTTGGGCACCCGGCTTCAGGACCCAGCTCTGGACTCCCCGTGAACTCTACCAAATTAGCTTTACACGAGGAAGCCGTCTTGCTTCTCTAGAGGATCAAAGTAGCTGGACCCGGTCCCAGTGTGCTGTAGATAAGCAGGTCACAGGATACGTTCGCGCCCTGTTCTACTCGTAGCACACCACGCTGCGGATGCCTCTGTATTTTCCAGTTAATATCCATAGAGGGAACTCGGGTCCACGTGCTTCCTTCTCTTATCTGCACTAATCTGGTGACCTGAGATCATTTATGTACCCTCCACTCTTGTTACAACGCCTCTGGAACCATGTAACATTTTTTTCTCATGTCTGGGGCTACTGTTCCCAGCCAAGTCCTTTTATCCTTTGTACTAGTAACAGCATCTCCTTGTAACACTTAACATGCTTGTCTCGCCAGGGCAGCCTGACAAGGGAAAATATGTAAATATGATTTTCAAAATGACGTCTGAATAGTGGAAAATCACAAGACTATCCAGCCAAAGTAGGAAGAACAAAGACAGTGAAAAGATGTATTAACAAAAGAACAAAGAATGGAAGAGAATAACATGAGTTAGAATGAATTTTAGCTGTTCAGTGGAGGGTGTTATTGGTCAGTATTCCATGCTTGGATTTGTTCTCCTTTTTCTGACACTCAGTCCTCATAGACAAAGACCACACTGTACATCCATCCTCATATACAAATATGTGGTAAATGTGACCATGAAGTTTTGAGACTGACTTTTTGAAAAATGTCAGAACTTAAATATCCAAATTATTATTTTCCTTAATCCTGGAAACATGTGGTCATTCCAATGCAACTGTATTTATCTAAAAGCCTGTGAAACTGTTCTTTTAGAATCATTTTTGAATTCAGTTTGTGAAAACTAAAAACAGAAAGCATACTCATTACTTTGTGTTCATATCTGACATACATCCTCAAACTGTTTAATTATCTGGAATACTTATTATATTCAAGAGATAGTCCTAAACATCTTGTCTTTAAGTCAGCCCCTTTGAATGAACCTTTGCTATTATGTTTTTAATTTATTAGGTATTTAATAGTAAAGGTAATATACATTCATTATAATAAGTCAAATATATGTATAAGGAAAAAATAATAATCTCCATCCTCTTCTCTTCCACAAATATCACCCTCACAAGTGAATAAAATATGGCACATCTATACTAAAGAAAATAAACAGCTATATGTATTAACATGAGGGGATTCCAAAGGCATACCTTAAATAAAAAAGAAAGAAGGATAGAGTATACAGTATGACTTTATTTTTATTTTAAATCCTGTCTATAAATGAATGGATCTGTAGCATGAAAGCACATATTTTATTTAAGTATTGCCCTATAAGTGGATAGTCAGGATATTTGCAGTTTGTTTCCACTACAAGCAATGTTCCAGGAGACTTCCTTAATCATAGACACCTTTATAGCTTCAGAAGAGATCCCCACAGTTGGAATTTTGGGGTCAAAGTACATATGTTACATTTTTTTTGTGTTACTCCTAAGAAGAAAAAAATTCTTAGAACTGGTAAAGCATAATTGACATTCAATTTGTGTTTCTCTATTCTCATGATAAGGAAAAAACTATCTAGATTATTGTTCAACATTCAGGGAGCACGTGTTCATATGACACAACATCGCAGTCATGGGCAACTGTGCTTGTTAAGGCAGTCACTTACTTTATTTCTCACTCTTGAGTGTCTAAAGCCAAGCTTCAAAAGGAAAATGACAGTGATATGAGCATAAAGGAAAAAATATATCCAACTACACTATTAGAAAAGACCTAACAAAAAGTACCCAGAAGATGTCAATTTGATTATTCTGTTTTATGACCCCAAAGTATACAATAATCCAAGCCTAAACATATTATTAAATCGTTGTAAACTCTGTCTGAAAAAAGCTAGCATTTCACCTGTTTGTGACTTTCTCTAATTACTCAATAAACACCCACGATAGCGATGTCTGTGTTTCATCGTTGGGTCATTCTTCCAGCCCTATCACCTCCCTAATGTCATCACAGTGACCTGTCGGTACGTAAGATGCATACTGATGAAAATACTACATGCCAGTTTGCAAAGAGTAACTGGTATAAAGACCATCAAATAATGTGTTCACCAGTAGCCATGAAATCTTGTCTTCCATCTGTAATTATAATTTAGTGCTTTCAGTGGTTCAGGAAAGAGGGAATACTCTTCATACTTTATGAAATAATGAGAAGCAAGGTTATTGAGAACTGGAGAAGAGTTCTAGTATGTCCCATAAAGTATAAATTATATTTCATATGATAAATATTTATTGAGTGCCTCCTCTCTGCCAGGAATAGTCCAAGGTATAAGGAACATAGAAATGGAGTAACTAGTCACTGCCTCCAGTAAAGGCAAGAGATCAACCAGTAGCCACATTTCCAGCAGTTTGGGAGGAGAGGTGATGGAGATGTGTACAGCTTGCACTGGAAACCCAGAGACCGGTCCGTACAGATCCGAAAAGAGTCTAAAACATTCACTGCCTTTGGCAAAGAAGTCCACAGAGCTGAACATTTAGTTTGCTAAATAGTACAGAAAGCTCAAAGATAAAGTCAAGTAACAAAAAAATGATATAGTAGTAAGTAGGAAATCTGCAAGGTTACAATTAAACTCTTCATTCTGAAAAACCTAAATACACACTCACATATATTTATGATGGAGCCCTACCAGGACACTCATGCTGGGGACAGGAACAAACAAACTTACTAAATTGTGAAATAAATTTATCAGATAAAATTCTTCTTTAGCTACATCCACATAATAATAAACCACTGTACCATGAGGTTTGACTGTATTTCTACAATCTTAATAAACAAAAGTCATTGAAAACAAAAATCGTTTTATTTAGTTTTTACTGAAAGAGACAGACTTCCATGTGACACAGCAATTACAGCTTAATTAGGCTTCATAGACGAGCTACAAAACTTTTTTTTTTAAACGCTAAAGAATCTACAAAAGTATCCCAAGAAAATTTTTAAAAATTGATACATCTTTAAGAATATCCGCATAATCCACTTTTAAATGGAAACAGTAAATGATGTGGGTGTAACAAAGCACTCATAAAATATTTCCATCAGTGTTTACTTTTAATCCAAAAACAATGATCCAGGACTTCCCTGGTGGTACAGTGGATAAGAATCCGCCTGCCAGAGCAAGGGACACGAGTTCGATTCCTGGTCCGGGAAGACTCCACATACTGCAGAGCAACCAAAGCCCGTGCACCACAACGACTGGAGCCGGTGCGCCCGGAGCCTGTGCTCCCCAATAAGAGAAGTCACTGCAGTGAGAGGCCCGCGCACCACGACAGAGAGCAGCCCCTCCTTGCCACAGCCAGAGCAAGCCTGTGCAGCAACGAAGACCCAGAGCAGCCATAGATGAATATAAATTAAAAAATAAAATAAAAACAAGAACCCATAAAACCACAAATTTAACCCTGAGCTTTGCTTTTGGAAAAAAAAAAAAAATCCAGTTTTCTCTGTTCCCCTCAGCTCCCCACAGCAGAGGGGTATTTTTCTCATTTGTTTGCATAACATGAAATGTTCTTAAGTAGTTTGCTTAAGGGAAATATTGCATATCTTCACTTTGTGTTTCCTGCAAAGGACTAAAAATTAAGGTCTTGATTATTTTTTAAAGCCATTTTGCAAGGACTCCAGGATATCATAACCTAACACTCATCTATATATCAGCACATTATCCCTGCTTTTCTTCTTCCCTCCCTTCTTCTCTCCCTCCATCCTCTCCCGCTTCCTTCAACAGTATTGAGCAATAACAATTACATGTTTATCAGAGTGCTATCTATACAGATTCCAAAAGCAGACTTAACAATTATATCACAGCTGTTCTATTAAAGGATTTCACAGAGCAATGCGGAGATTGCAAATGTACACGATTATACATAGAAAACTGAACACTTCTGATTCAGTATCATTTCATAATTTCATTAGTAGGATGAATGACTGAATACAAGCCTAGTTATCAATACCCTGAGGCCAAAACTTTTCTCCTCTGCCTTGAGGGACAATGTTCCAAATTCCGAGTGATCATGTAAAACTGGAAACGTGATCAGTTGGAAACCAATTAAAAAAAAAAAAAAAAAAAAAAAAGCTGCAGACTAATTTAGAACTAGGAAAATACACAAATAAAATTGTTGAGAATGGCTTTTTATGTGAAAGAATAATAGAAAAGTATTCTCCAATCCTGGACTCAGAGTGAATACCACATGACTACTGCAGCATTTCAGAACAATCATTTTTTCAGAGCAAGCGTAACAGGCTGTAGGAGCTGGAGGTTAATTCCTGCCCAACACACACATGTAGAGCTGTGCTGGTGCTTGGTCACTAAGTCATGTTCTGACGCTTTGTGACTCTGTGAACTGTAGCCCACCAGGCTCCTCTGTCCATGGGATTCTCCAGGTCAGAATATTGGAGTGGGTGACATTTCCTCCCTCAGAGGATCTTCCGGACCCAGGCATGGAACCCAAGTCTCCTGCATCTCTGGCACTGGCAAGTGGATTCTCTACCTCTGAGCCACCAGAGAAGAGCCGTACCAACCTATGTTATTCAGTTGGGATACATCTATTGAAAAAAACATTGATGTTAAGAGAAAATTCACAGAGAAGCCTTATTTATGATATTATCAGGTCTCTGAAAGTCTGTCAAGTGGCCCCTGAGGATATTCACAGCATGAGCCCAAACCTCCGTTCCCCACTCCCACTGAGGGTGGCACAAGGCACCCGCCATTGAGGAGAGCACGTGGGTGAAGGAAGCAGGCAAGAAAGGAAAGCTGCCTCTCTGCCTTGGGATCAGATTAGAGCCTCAGCTTTCTGAAATGGCTACAGTGTGGACCTTCCTAGAAATGGGGGCGGGGGTGCAGGTGGGGAGCAAGACTCCAAACACCAACTTTAGAGAGCTAATTAATAAGCTGGCAGTGTCCCAGCAACCTAAAACATAGCTAGAGTTCTCTTTTGACTGGAATATGTCTGTATATATGAATTATTTACATGTAACACAGAGGCTTATAAGGAATAGGAAGGAGAACTTTTTATTTATTCACTTGTTTTATAGCCTACATCACATCAGAAAGGATTGTAAATGACTTACAAGGATTCCGGGAAGATGGCAGTGGTGAAAGCATGGTATTTAAATATCCTTGAATTCCCCTCATAAAGAACAGACAGAGCAACTATGATACCAGAACCCAACAACCCACAGGCAACATGTGCAGCAAACTAAGTGACAAAGTATCCTCCACAAACCTCAAACTATGAGCACCCACAGCTACAAGATCTGTGTGTGGTCATCCTTAGCGCAGAAGGATGCAGAGGGAAGCCGGCAGGCATCTGGCAGCCCTGAGACGAGGAGAGGCCCGCTGAGCTCTCCCTAGGGGCCCACAGCCGTATGAGCGAGCGGTTAGGCTGGAGGGTCTCATCAAAGCTCCCTCCCAAGACAGAGCCCTGCAATGAGAAGAAACTACTGCTGAGGTAGAATTCATCATGGGCAGGAGCAACAGGAGCAGAAGAAAGAAAAGGTCCTGATAAGCGCTATGATAACAACAGAAGGGGACTTCCGTGGTGGTACAGTGGATGGGAATCCACCCGCCAATGCAGGGGACACAGGTTCGATTCCTGGTCTGGGAAGATTCCACAACTACGGAAGCCCGCATGCCCTAGAGCCCACACACTGCTAATGACTAAGCCCACACACTGCAACTACGGAAACCCGTGCACTGAGCGCCTGCGCTCCACAGCAAGAGAAGCCACGGCAGTGGGAAGCCTGTGCACTGCCACGAAGAACAGCCCCTACTGCAACGAGAGAAAGCCCTCACGCAGCAATGAAGACCCAGTGCAGCGAAAAATAAATACATTTAAAAAAAACAAAAAGGGAAGCAAACAACACAAGAAGTGTGAGAGTCATCACACTAGAAAAGCTATCCAAAACTACCATCACCAGTGAGAAGGGGACTTCTGTGGTGGTACAGGGGATGGGAGCCCACCTGCCAATGCAGGGGACACAGGTTCGATTCCTGGTCTGGGACGATTCCACAACCACTGAAGCCCGCATGCCGTAAAGCCCACCACTGAGAAGTCCCCAAGAGAAACTGTACAGAGGACCAGGCCCAGGAAAATCACGTCCTTTAATACTGCAGAGTCTTGATTCTAAGGCTTGTCTAAGTCTTGACATCTCTTGCTTGAGGCCAAAAGGACAGATTGTGTGGAGAATTCTGTGTAAGTGGAAGCAGGATTAGAACCTACACCAAAGAATGCCAAGAAGTCTTTTGATTCTTAGACATCCTCCGCCTACCATTCTTGTGGTGAGTGCAGCGGGGAGAAACTGAGAAGGACAGCTCAGAGACAAGAGAGCAACATCTGCAAGAGGGAGAGGGCTCAGAATAGCTCTTGCAACAGGCTTAATGCATGTCCTCCTGCTGTAATCCCATCCCAGGCAGGGGGGTGGTCAGGGGACCCATCGTGGGCAGGGGTTGGGGAGAGGGGGGCTTCCAGCCACACCCACCATGGTCAAAGCTGATCATGATGTGATCTAAACGCTGCTTATGGTGGCAGATATGGGAGCAGAAAGGAAGAGACTTGATAAGAGATCACAATGACTGAAAGAGTAGAGCCATCCAAAGTCACAGTTTTGAGCCAAAATAATGGGAATAATGTACTGAGAGAACTACAGGGACCAGAAAGAGATGCTTGCTCTGAGTAGATAATTATTCCTCCCTCTTTTTTACACATCCCAGTCTAGCAAAGCTCACAAAACTTAAATGAAATTTCAAATTCCTGGTGCATCATCTTGGAGGCTTCAACAAAAGCAAGTAATTCAATACGCAAGTTTCCCCACAAGTTCATTTTTTATTTTGTTGTTGTTGTTTTTTGGGTTTTTTAATTTGGAGAGATTTTTTTAAAGGGAGTGTACATATAAGATGAGGCTTCCCAGGTGGCACTAGTGGTAAAGAACCTGCCTGCCAATATAGGAGACTTAAGAGATGAGGGCTCAATCCATGGGTTGGGAAGATCCCCTGGAGGAGGGCATAGCAACCCACTCCAGTACTGTTGCCTGGAGAATCCCATGGACAGAGGAGCCTGGCGGGCTACGGTCCATGGGGTCCAAAAAGTTGGACATAACTGAGTGACTTTACATGCAGTAGCACATATAAGATAGTCTTACTTCTTATGAGGTAGGACAGAAAATGATAATGGTTTCTTAATAAAAGCATGAGTTTCTATTCCTCGAGTACTGATTTTATTCCAAGCATTATGCTCATCACTTTATATACACTACAGCAATAATATTGTTTTCATTTTCCTGATGAGGAAATTTAGGCACTACAAAGTTAAAAATATTAAGAAATTCATCCCAAGGCACACAGATAGTAAATGGCCATTTCAAGTTGCAAACTTAGATCTGACTTCAACACACTTATCAAGGGTTACAAATGATGTTCATATTGCCTCTGACTTCACTTTTCTATTATCTATCAAACTGGCAGGCTTTTCTCTGGTGGTCACTACAAAATTAACCGGCATTCTTTTAACTAGATTGCAACTCACTGGTTATTTAACTGAACTATTAATGAGTCAGTTTAGTCAGCACTCTTAACTCCTTGTTAACTTGTTAAAGCATGAAACTGATTGAATATCTAGCATGTACAGAGCACATCAATCTGCTAGAGAAACTGGAAACAGAGACTTTCCTTCCATGTCCATAGTTTATCATCCATGGAGAGACATACTTTGAGAAATAAGGTATAATTCCAAAATCAGGCTGAACACCACTGCACAGCATACCATTTAGACTCTTATTATAGTAAAAAAAATTCTATTCAATAGTTTGAATTCAGTTTGGAGAAAGGCTTACCTAGTATGCAAAATGACAATAAATGGGATGATAATCTAATGTAAACCATACCACCAATTCTTGCAAAGAGATTAAGGCACTAATGTTTTTCCTCATCTATATTTAAAATTTTTTTCTTTTTACCCTTTGACCCCCTTCTTCCATTTCTCTCACTCACCACCCTCTACCTTTGGCAACCATCAATCCATTCGCCATGAGTAATAACTTTTTAAAAAAATTAAAAGTTCAGTAAGTCAACAATACTTAAATGTAAAAAAAAATTAAACATTGTAAAGGATGTGAGAGTTGGGACTATAAAGAAAGCTGAGTGCTGAAGAATTGATGCTTCTGACTCTTGAGACCCCCTTGGACTGCAAGGAGATCCATCCTAAAGGAGATCAGTCCTGAGTGTTCATTGAAAGGACTGATGCTGAAGCTGAAACTCCAATACTTTGGCCACCAGATGCGAAGAGCTGACTCATTTGAAAAGACCCTGATGCTGGGAAAGATTGAGGGCAGGAGGAGAAGGGGACGACATAGGATGAGGTGGTTGGATGGCATCACCAACTCGATGGACATGAGTTTGGGTAAACTCCCGGGAGTTGGTGATGGACAGGGAGGCCTGGCATTGCTGTGGTCCATGAGGTCACAAAGAGTCAGACATGACTGAGCGACTGAACTGAACTGAACTGAAAGGATGAATAAACGAACACATGTGAAAAAAAGAAAACTATACTTTTGTATATACACACCGAAGACAAATAATTGCAATGATTTTTCAGAATCAAATCAGATGAAATCACTATTTTTCATTGAATCATTAAAGTCCTTCCTTTCCCAAACAGTTATTTGGGCCTGAACAACCCATGTCATTACTTTTATTATCTCCTTGACTTTAGCAGGGGATGTGTAGAATGAGAAAAGTTATTTCAGAATGAAAGTTTAAAAAGCAAAGTCAGAAGGGGAAAGTCACAGACCTGGGTGACCTCATCCTGCATGGAAACAATAATTCAGTAAGTCCATAAGGGCAGCAGAGTTTGCTGACCGCCTTCTCCACTGAAGCGAGCACAGAGGGGCAAGGAGCGCTGAGCCAGGAACACAGCGGCCGGGCGAACAATTTACAATAACAAGGTCCGTTCCAAACAGGAACACTGCAGGGAAAGGCAACCCTCTTGGTGAGAACTGTCTCTTGCTTGAAATCATTAAAAACCAAGTACAGTTTAGATCTAGGGATGGTATTTCTTGGAATATTCCTCAAAGGGGAGCCACTTGTGCTCCCAGCTATGCCGTGGGCCCTAAAGCTGTCCTTTCCTCATGGAAATTTGCCACTTTTGTCTGGTCACATGCTCTGTGATCTCAGGAAATGAAAGTCACTTCCCTAAATCAATCACCAAAAGGGATTTTAGACCTCAGTGATGCTAAACTCAGAGAAAGGGACAGAAAAAAAGATAGTGACTTCCTAACAACTGTCAATGTTTTTCTTTCCAGTTTCAACAGTTTTATCTTACAATCACAGCTCTTCGTTATTGGAGGTGGATATGGAACAAGACTTGAGAACCTGTTTCATGAATGCTCAGGCTGCTGGCATTGTAAAGGGTCAAAGTGATGAAGTGAATAAAGACCTTGCTTGGGAACTCAGTGATCTAGAGGTAAGCTCAACAGCTCACATTTGCTGAGCCTCAACCCAAAGATTTGTATCAGAAGGACTTCCCTGGTAGTCCAGTGGTTAAGATTCTGCTGCCAATGCAGGAGACCTGGGTTCGATCCCTGATCTGGGAAGGTCCCATAAGCTGCAGAGCAACGAAGCCTGTGAACTACTGTGGCTCACACACTCTAGGGCCCACGTGCTGCAACTGCTGAAGCCAAAAATAAATAATCAATACATTTAAAAACAACAATTTGTCTCATCTTAAGTCACCAAGAGACTATCGTGTGATATTTCTCCATTTAATATGGAATCTATTACTATTCAGAAGTATCGTGGACCTCGCATCTCACTCTAATAAATTCCAGTGCAACTCCAAACCAGTCACAGACAGAAATACACTATGTACTGAGATATAACCATTTTTTTTGGAATGTTTGGTAGAATACAGAAGCTATTTTGTTTCACAAGTATAACATGATGATTTTTATGGGGGAGGTGAAGAATAATTTATCCAGGGGGGAGGAATGTAATTGGCTTGAATATAGAGCACTTGGAATTGGGCCAGGACAACAGCCAAGTTACTGAAAAGAATACTCCATTTTGGACACCAAAAATTAAAATGGCACCCCCTACCCCCGTCCCTGTAGAAGCTTGTATTCTCATACTTATTTTTTCTCTCTCTCAAAGTAGAAAATACGCAATACCTTACTCAAGGACTGTATCAGAAATGTTTGCAGGGGATCCACTGAATGCTAAGACACTGTGCTACGAATTCTCAGTCTTCATGGTTCTGTGCTGTCTGTACAGTCAAGCTCCCCTCATGATCCCACAAATGCCTGTCTTGGCCCCCACTTCAGCCTACAAGTGATCCCCGATGGTGCAATGCAGTTTCAGGAAAACAGACCTGGAAAGAAAGAGGCCTGAGAAGACTGGAAACAGATTGGGCAGCAAAGCAAGAAATTGTCCGTGGTACCTGGATGATGGCCTAAAGGCTGAGTGGGTGCCAGGGGAGTCTGCCCCTTGACGTGAACACTCCTTGATGCGATGCCCAGAGGCCAGAACAGAGATTTCTAAAATGCAGAACCCAGGGACTTGCCTGGCAGTCCATTGATTAAGATGCCCTGTTTCCAATGCATGGGGTGCAGGTTCGATCCCAGCCAGGGATCTAAGATCCCACATGTGGTGTGGCCAAAATAAATTTAAAAAAATTTTTAAAGATCACTGACCTTAGATCACTATACAAATATAAAAGCAATTTTAATAAATAAATGAACAAAATGTGGAACCTGGAGCAAATCCCCATGTGTCTCTCCACCTCCTCCCTCCAGCCTTACTCTAAGGCTGGTGTTACCAACCTGGGTCTAACTCAAAGCTTAGGCTCTTAGTGTGTGTGTGTGTTAGTCACTCAATCATGTCCGACTCTTTGTGACCCCATGGACTGTAACCCCCAGGCTCTTCTATCCATGGAATTCCCCAGGCAAGAATACTGGAGTGGGTAGCCATTCCCTTCTCCAGGGGATCTTCCCAACCCAGCAATCGAACCCGGGTCTCCTGCATTGCAGGCGGATTCTTTACCATCTGAGCCACCACAGAAGCCCTCAATTAATGGTAAAGTCATGATAAATCTCTCTGAATTTACTTTGTTCTTAAACATTTTATTTATTGCTATTCTTAAAATCAAGAGTTGTAGAAGTCCTTGGCCTGGTCTAATGAAAGGGCAGGCTTTTGGGTGCACATCTAAAAACACAAATGAGTTCAAATGATTCCATTCTATTTCTGAAAACCCTAGTCTATTCCTCCAAATTCAACTTCTTAAGGCTCACCATGGCCCCTTGCATTAGCTGGAAGTATTGCTTCTTATCTCAAGCTTATCATGAACTTTTATTTCTATTATACTTCCCCTTCTTCAAAGTCTTGCATGCAAATGCTTATTTTTCAAAACTCAAACTTAATTTTTTGGTAGGGTTGCTGAGGATTATGTCTTACCATTCAAGCTAATTGTATTTAAAAACAGACAAAAAAGCACAAAGAAACAGGTACGAGGATTACGAGTCCGAGGGAGACTGACTTGGGAGAAAAGCATCCACACACCAGCTTCAGCAGGATGTGGGATTTTTGCCACTGACTTTTTTCTATTCATGGTCTCACTTGTGAACAGTAGAAGCGAAAGGAGCTGGTTGGTGGTCTGCGCCTGTCCAGTCAATGCTGGGAAACTGTCAGGATTACAATGCTCCTTTGTTGGCTGGCTTGGCAGCGATGCCAAGAGCTGAATGGGCCACAGAGACTGAACTAGTTATGACGACCGCTGGGTCCCCCCGAATGACCAGAGGCCCTCCCCACCCCATCGCCCGGCCGCCCCGGGATGACAGTGTGGACACGGAGACACTCCTACTCCCCCCACAAATATGCTCCACCAAGTTGGCCGACGGAAAGCATCGGCTACCTGATGATCCATCTGATTCAGGAGGGGCATCAAGCTTACTGGAAACTTGAAAAAAAAAAAAAAAAAGCAAGCAGAAAAACGAGATAGAAAGTGTATCTTGAAAACACTATCGTGTAATTATGTGCTAATGTTTTCCCACTGAAACTGTACAGGGAATTTTGCAGATGGAGAGTAAAGGATGAAACACTAAACTTAGGACAAAACAGAAAAAGAAGTTCCCCTCGGATGATATTCATGGAGAAAAATATGACCTGACCCCTTTAGGTCACAGTGATTTTTATGTTTGTTTTTGACAAATCACACGTCCCTGTGTCCCAATTTTCAGATTGAGATGCATCTCCCAATAACAGAGAAAGACACTAAAGGCTAGGAAGCAGGTAGGGCAAGAAAAGAGATTACTAAACAGAAAATGAGTTGTTTTCTAACAGCTTTCTGCTAACCCAGACTCCTGGTTTTATTTAAGAAGCCCACTGCCTTTGAAAATACACAGGGTCTTTTCAATAGCAAAAGATCAAATGATGTTAATCAGGCACTGGGGCCTAATCCTTTAATGCCGCTGTCTCTTTACATTATAAACATTCCAGCTGTATGAGCTGGAACGATTTTTATCTTAGCTTGTCTTTTCTTCTTCTTCCTCTCTCTTTAAATTCTAGGTTTTGCCAATCAGTACAGAATAGGCTTTCTTCTACCTCCTTGCTAACCCCCATCCAGCAATAATCTGTTCTGCCTTAGAACAAAGGAAGACAAGAAGATGGGGCAGTGGGTACCTCCATCTCCCTGTTTTCTAATCCACGTCCTTCACACATTTAAGTCAGTTCCAGTAGAAAAGCCACGACTGCTGGGCACCGCGTACAGCTCACGGTTCTCCATGCTCATCATCTCTGCTCCTGCTCAGCTACTGGTTTGGCCTGATAGGTTCAGTTCATGTACCATGGGAATGGATGCACTTACAGCTACTATTGACTGCTTTTTTTTTTTTTCTTAAACCCCGTCTTTGCTGCAGAAAGATAATAATTATATTTTGAAAACAGTAGCATGTTTAGCCAAAAGAATTGACTGGGACAGAGAGAAGGCTATGTGACAGCTGTCTTCAGATATTTGACCTGCCACATTGTTGACATAGGACTGGACTTCTGGAGGAATGCAGAACCATCACAGCAGTGATTCTGGGGGTGTGGTGGTGTGCAGAGACACTTAGAGAATTCTTTAGGTTACATCTCTGCCGAGATGCTAATGTCACTGCAGCAGAATGCCATCATTATCCTGAGAGTCTGACCTATTTCTTAGGAAGATGAGGATGGAAAAAATTGAGGTGTGTCAAACTGGACTATAAATTCCACCAAATCAGTTGAACTACATGTAATCCCCTTATCTTTTTATTCCTAAAGCCTAACAGGGCTGGACATGCGGCAAGTGCTCAAAAATGCTTTTTGAAGTATTATTTCGTTGACGAATTAAAAAAAAAAAAAAGCAGGGAAGCAAATTTCACTTTAATACAAGTGGAATGCTCTAAGAAGAAGCACTGTCCTAGGTGGCTATATGAGAGACAGTGAGCTCTTCATCTTTGGAGGAGTTCAGACAAACTGGAGATAGTGTTATGTAAGCTGAGGAGCTGACCCTATTTATACAGTGAGAACATTGGCAGTCCATTTTAGCTCCAGGCCAAGGAAAAACTCCAACACCTTCTACTCATGACCATGAGCAGATTCATCTTTCGAAGGGTATAGAAAGATGCAGCCCGCAATATTGTCAGTTTAAACCAGGGCTCCAGATCCTTGTGCCCTGCTTTCTGGGAGTTCTGTGTTAAATTTGAGTCACAGTTTATTAAATCCTAAGTTTGTAATTTCTATTCCTAAGACTAAAGATTTTTTTTTTTTTTTTTACCAAGAAGAACACTTGTACCTTTGAAAGTCTCCATGGATATGATTTTCTTCATTAGAGCATCATTTGAATGCTGATGTTTATTAGCCTAGAGCCGTGGTTGACAGGTCCTAAAAACCCACTTCCCTCTTCTTGTGGAACTAAAGACCTTGAAACCCCTCTCTTTATCACACTAATTTGGGGCCCAAATTTCCAAATTAATTTAAATGTGGCCCATAAGAGAATTCCAACATTTCTTGAAACATTGTAAGGCTTTTGAAGACTTCCCCCCACCCATGACTGCTTTTCCCTCCTCTTCCTTCCTTTTTCTTTTCCTCCTCCTTAATTCTGAATGAAGTTTATCATCTCAGGAAATGTGGTACCTTGATAATTTCTTTTTGAGATTATCTGTGCATCCCACGTTGATTTATACTGAACAACTGTGGCTGGTTAAAAAGAAGTAATAAAGAGGGAAGCCTCATGCTCAACTGGTAGGCTTGCTGTGATGATCTTTTGGTGAAGAGCGCCACCTCTCATCAGCAAACCAAGGTAGCCTTTCTGCGGGCCAGAGTCAGAGACGAAACGGAAAAATAAGTCAGCGATCACAAGCATTTTCTCTTTGCACAGCATTCCATCACCTTTTGGACCTCAGACTGCACCTCATGGCTGTTTCAGTGGGAGCAGTTCTGGGCTCTAAAATCATTATTTACCATCTATGAATTCACTGTTAAAAGATAGTAATTCTTAATTTATTTCTCAGCCTGGACCATTCTTTAAAACCTTGGACTTTCTACTGAATAACAGTGGTAACAGTTGCAGACTATTTTTTGGGGCTCCAAAATCACTGTGGACAGTGACTAGAGTCATGAAATTAAAAGACACTTGCTTGGAGAAGGCAATGGCACCCCACTCCAGTACTCTTGCCTGGAAAATCCCATGAACAGAGGAGCCTGGTGGGCTGCAGTTCATGGGGTCCTGAAGAGTCGGACATGACTGAGCAACTGAACAACAATGTAGCATGTGAAGTGGAAGTCCTATTTGTAAAGGTTAAAAGCCAGGCTCTTTGATCTGCCAATTTGGATGGAATCCCAGCTTCACTGCTTACTTACTAGCTGGGTGCCCTCTGGTGAGTTACTGAACCTGCCTAAGCTTGACATCCTGAAGGAATATCAATTTAGTGCACATTTTATTGAGCCGTATTAAGATAGAATACACTGTTGATGGGAATGTAAATTGGCGCAGCCACTATGGAGAACATACGAAGATTCTTTAAAAAACTAGAGTTACCATGTCATCCTGCAATCCCACTCCTGGGCATAGATCCAGAGAAAATTCTAATTCAAAAAGATAGGGAATTCCCTAACGGTCTAGTGGTTAGGACTTGGTGCTTTTACTGATAAAGGCCCAGGTTCAATCCCTGAAAAGATACATGAACCCTAATATCCATAGCAGCACTATTTACAATAGCCAAGACATGAAAGCAACCTAAATGTCCGTGGAGATATATATATATATATATATATATATATATATATATATATATATTTGCTTTCCTAGTGGCTTGGATGGTAAAGAATCTGCCTGCAATGCAAGAGACCTGGGCTCAATCCCTGGGTAAGGAAGATCTCCTAGAGAAGAAAAAGGCACCCACTCCAGTATTCCTGCCTGGAGAATTCCATGCACAGAAGAGCCTAGTGGGCTACAGGCCAATGGGTGGCAAACAGTCAGACACGACTGAAGTGACTTAGCACCCATCTATGTCTACATCTATCTATCTACCTACCTATCTATATACACACACAAAAATATGGGTTTCCCAGGTGGTGTCAGTGGTAAAGAACCTGCCTGCCAATGCAAGAGACATAAGAGTGGCAGGTTCGATCCCTGGATCTAGAAGATTCTCTGGAGTAAGGCATGGCACACACTCCAGTATTCTTGGCTGGAGAATCCCATGGACAGAGGAGCCTGGCAGGCTGCAGTCCATAGGGTCACAAAGAGTTGGACATGACTGAAGAGACTCAGCGCACGGCATGCATATATATATATATGGAATACTTGTTGTTTACTCACTAAGTCATGTCTGACTCTCTTGCAACACCATGAACTACAGCCCACCAGGCTCCTCGAGCCATGGGATTTCCCAGGCAAGAATACTGGAGTGGGTTGCCATTTCCTACTATAAGAGATCTTCCCAACCCAGGGGTTGAACCCATGTCTCTTGTGTCTCTAGCATTGGCAGGTGGATTCTTTATCACTGAGTCACCAGGAAGGCCAATGGAATACTACTCAGCCATTAAAAAAGAATGAAATAATGCCATTTGCAGCAATATGGATGGATCCAGAGATTATTGTACTAAGTGAAGTCAGTCAGAAAGAGAAAGACAGATAGTACATGAGATCAATTATATGTGGAATCTGACATATGATACAAATGAACTTACTTACAAAAAAGCAAGTCTCAGACACAGAAAACAAACATTATTACCAAAGGGAAGTGGGGAGGTGGAAAGGCATAAATTAGGAGTTTGGGATTTGCAGATACATACACTGTATATACAATACAAATAATAAACAAGTTCCTGCTGTATAGCATAGGGAACTATATTCAGTATCTTGTAATAAACCATAATGGGAAAGAACATGATAAAGAATATATGTATATATAACTGAATCAGTTTGTTGTACACCTGAAACTAACACAACATTCTAAATTAACTACATTTCAACAAAAAATAAAGACAGAAAACATAAAGTACAGTGATGCATGCAAGGCACCAAGCAAATTAACATTAGTTTGTTTTAGTATTATGAGATTGCTGGTTCTTTCTGTTCATAAGGTTCTGTGTGATAAATAATTGGGGAGAGTTGGGTCTCTTAGCCCTTAAAATATTTCACTTAGGTCTCCCACCCCGTTACTATGGCTCTAGCTGAGACTTCACCTCAAAGGACATAGAGCAAATGAAGGTGTCATGACACAAAACTGTTTTGTGCTAAGTCGCTTCAGTCGTGTCCGACTCTTTGCGACCTCATGGACTGTAGCCTGCCAGGCTGCTCTGTCCATGGGATTCTCCAGGCAAGAATACTGGAGTAGGTTGCCTTGCCCTCCAGAGGATCTTCCCAACCCAGGGATCCAATCCAAGTCTCATGTCTCCTACATTGGCAGGCAGGGTTTTTACCACTAGCACCACCTATAAGACCCTAAGGATCCATGAGTTTGGGGATAAACTTAAGAATATCTGCCTTTTTCCCCCTTCCCTCCCTACGCTACTTTTGTCTTCAGAACTACATCCCTTACAAAAAAAACTCGAGAAGAGTCGATTTCAGAATGTCTTCTTGACTCTGTTTCTCGTAAGTGTCCCCAGTAATCTTAGACCCTTTATAAACTTTATGAACTTATAAATAAGCCACCATGTTTTAAAAATTATATTGCAAATAATTTAGTTCATTTACTCTATTTCCTCTTTCAGATTATGAACTTCACGATGTCGAGCCTCTTCCTGTTTTTCTCACTACACCCCATGTTCAAGTTCCAGGAATGATTCAGAGAGCATTAATGCCTAGACGTTACATAAACCCAGGCTCATGCTGTGCTTCTATCGCCTACTTGTTGGGGATCCTTGGGAATGTTGCATCAGTTCGCTGAACCTTGGTTTCTTTGTTCATAAAATGACGGCAATCATGCAGAGTTCCCAGCAGTCTTAGAAGTAACACTTGAAAAGTCCTTAACACATAATAAGCCTTCAGAAAAAGGTCAGGATCTGTACTTTTCTCTTTAAATGGTCTAGTATGACTATTACCACCATGATGACCACCATCTCTAAGCCTATCATTGGCCCAGATTCTCAAGAACTAAAGAAAAGCAGAAGAAAGGAGATATAAAAAGCCAGAAAAACGTGATGAGAACTGAAAGCTTTTGCTGAAACCAAATCAGCAAACACAGGACAATAAATGTAGTATTTCAGAGTGCAGCCCAGCAGGCTTCAGCACGGTGATGAGAGAGAACACTGGTGAGATAGCGCCACTTAGTGGCAGTCTCCTAATATTACATGCAGCGACTCAGTAAGCAGTGGGGAAATAATTGCCAAAGGAGCCTCCAGTTTATCCCTTTTGTCTCTATTCAGAAGATGGGTGTGCACCTCTTGTACCACCTGTGCACCCATCCCGAATGGGGCTGTGGACAGCGCTCATGGATCTGCTCAGTAGCACTTTCCTGTGTGCTTGTTCAGATCAGAACAGATCAGTTGCTCAGTCGTGTCCAACTCTTTGCGACCCCATGAATCGCAGCACGCCAGGCCTCCTTGTCCATCACCAACTCCCGGAGTTCACTCAGACTCACGTCCATCGAGTCAGTGATGCCATCCAGCCATCTCATCCTCTGTCGTCCCCTTCTCCTCCTGCCCCCAATCCCTCCCAGCATCAGAGTCTTTTCCAATGAGTCAACTCTTCGCATGAGGTGGCCAAAGTACTGGAGTCTCAGCTTTAGCATCATTCCTTCCAAAGAAATCCCAGGGCTGATCTCCTTCAGAATGGACTGGTTGGATCTCCTTGCAGTCCAAGGAACTCTCAAGAGTCTTGTCCAACACCACAGTTCAAAAGCATCAATTCTTCAGTGCTCAGCCTTCTTCACAGTCCAACTCTCACATCCATACATGACCATGGGAAAAACCATAGCCTTGACTAGACGAATCTTTGCTGGCAAGGTAATGTCTCTGCTTTTGAATATGCTATCTAGGTTGGTCATAACTTTCCTTCCAAGGAGTAAGCGTCTTTTAATTTCATGGCTGCAGTCACCATCTGCAGTGATTTTGGAGCCCAGAAAAATAAAGTCTGACACTGTTTCCACTGTTTCCCCATCTAATTCCCATGAAGTGGTGGGTCCGGATGCCATGATCTTCGTTTTCTGAACATTGAAATTTAAGCCAACTTTTTCACTCTCCACTTTCACTTTCATCAAGAGGCTTTTGAGTTCCTTTTCACTTTCTGTGCTTGTTACTTCTACGTTAATAGCTAGATCCTCTGTGCTTATCAATTAACTCATTGGCAACAAGTCAGCAATTAACCAACATATTAATTAATCACAAAGTAACAAGGATAATGAGATTCTTCTTGACATTGGCCGGATAAACTGTGACCTTGGTCATCATTTCCCCCTCTGTAAAGAAGGAAAAAATACTTTTTGTAAGTTTCTCAAATGAAGTTCAGAAAATTATGAATGCTTAAGAAAAATGTTTTATCTATCATGATAGGGCATCTTGCAGTTACTGAAAATAATTAAATACAATGATGTTAAGTGAGGGGTTATACAGCGCTGTATAGACATTCTGTCCTGAATCCCTGGGAAAGAGAAAATAAGCAGATTTGATTAACTTTGTATTATTTATTCACTTGTTCATTGTAGAATCTATGAAGACAAACTAATTCCACCAACAAATGAAAATTCCAGTAGCTCAAGAATAAAGCAACATATCCTTCAACTGTAAGAAAATTTTAGAATTTTAGAATTAGAACTTTAGGAAGAAGAGGGCTTCCTGGGTAGCTCAGTGGCCAATCGCAGGCAGATTCAGCTTCAATCCCTGGGTCGAGAAGACCCCCTGGAAAAGAAAATGACAACCCACTCTAGGATTCTTGTCTGGGAAATCCTCATGGACAGAGGAGCCTGGCGGGCTACAGTCCATAGGGTCACAAAGAGTCGGACACGGTTAAGCATGCACGCAATCCCTCTTAAAGAAGGTTTCTTCTTATATAAATGACACTATGTTTATCGAATGCACATTTTTTGTGATTTGGTCTTTTAACCTTGATTGCCGTGTAAGGTTTTGTTACAGAACAGTCTGGATCGATTAACAAGTCAGGCTGTAAAACACCTTCTACAATGTGTCATTTATTTGCAGAGAGGCGGCCTGGGAGAGAATTAAAAACAGCTGAAGGCACATACACACCCATTGCTGCTCCTTTTTTAAAAGGCAGTATAAAAGCGCAGATCAAGAGAGAATAGGAAGAAACAGAAAGTTAGAGCGGAACAGATGTTGCTGCTGCCGTGGCTCTGACCCAAGATAGGCTCCAGAGACAGAAAGGACCATCCAGGCAGCTTGACATCTCCTTCCCAACTCTCTGCCACCCAGCTTCACCTTGCATGGGAGAAGAGGGGAACACGTGTGTCCCAGTCCTGAATGCCCTTGTTTTATCAAAATTCCAAGACTTTTGGACCAATGGCATCTCTTTTGGTAGATACTGGAAAACATCTCCCAAACAGACTGAAGTTTGTTCATTAAGTTAACATTTTTGCCCTCCTGACTTGTGCTCTTCTGTAAACATATCAATGGGGCTTCCCTGGTGGCTCAGCAGTAAAGAATCTGCCTGCAATGCAGGAGCCACAGGTTTGATCCCTGGTCAGGAAGATCCCCTGGAGAAGAGCATGGCAACCCACTCCAGTACTCTTGCCTGGAGAAGCCCATGGACAGAAGAGCCTGGCCGGCTACAGTCCACAGGGTCACAAAGAGTCGGATACAACTGAAGCAACTTAGCATACTCACAAAAGGAGAAGAGAGCAACGGAGGATGAGAAGGTTGGATGACATCACCAATTCAATGGATATGAACTTGGGCAAACTCTGGGAGACAGTGAGGGACAGGGAAGCCTGGCATGCTGCAGTCCATGGGGTTGCAAAGAGTCGGACCGGACTTAGTGATGGAACAACAACACTTCCCACCTTCTGAGGTCAGAAAGGAAACTTATAAGCGTAAGATAAAAAATTACCATTTCAATTAAGTTGAACCAAAGACACACACAGAACCTGATTTATTCCTAGAGAAAGTTTGAGATGCACTTTGCCTATAACAGCATTTCTGCTCTGTATCACCTTCCAAGCTCTGACATATAATTCCTTGGTAATACAGCCACTTGAAATTCATTCAACATTTACCAAGTAATGGCATATTCTGACACAGCGTCTCTCTTTGTGAAATGATTTCCTCACACAGGAGAACTTGATGACTGCCAGGATTCCCACAATGCCATTCTAGAAAGTCCTAGGAGGTGGTGTGGATACTAGAAAATACATGACCATTGGTGCTACCACGTTTCAATTCTGACACAGCAATTTAACACGTGTACCATCTCGGGCAAATTTTTTTTTATCTTTCTGAGTCTGTTTTCTCACCTGAAGAAAACAAATAACACTCTGAAGGACAGTACAAATTTGAATAATACAGTAGAACTCTTAGTGCAGAGTCTGGCACCAATGAGATATTCTTTAAAGAAAGGTATTATCAGGACTTCCCTGGTGATCCAGTGGTTAAGAATCTGCCTGTCAATTCAAGGGACACAGGTTTGATCTTTGATCTGGAAAGATTCCCACATGTCTCAGGGCAACTAAGCCTGTGTGCCAATAACTGCTGAGCCCACGCTCCACAACAAAAAAAGCCACAGCAATGAGAAGCCCACTGTAACTGGAACTAGAGTAGTCCCCGCTCTCCGCAACTACAGAAAGCCTGTGCAGTAACAAAAGACAGTTCAGTTCAGTCGCTCAGTGCTCAGTCATGTCTGATTCTTTGCGACCCCAAGGACTGCAGCATGCCAGGCCTCCCTGTCCATCAACTCCCAGAGTTTGTTAAACTCATGTCCATTGAGTCAGTGATGCCATCCAACCATCTCGTCCTCTGTCGCCCCCTTCTCCTCCTGCCTTCAATCTTTCCCAGCATCAGGGTCTTCTCCAATGAGTCAGCTGATCACATCAGGTGGCCAAAGTACTGGAGCTTCAGCTTCAGCATCAGTCCTTCCAATGACTATTCAGGACTGATTTCTTTTAGGATTGACTGGGTTGATCTCCTTGCAGTCCAAGGGACTCTCAAGAGTCTTCTCCAAACCACAGTTCAAAAGCACCAACTCTTAGGCACTCAGCAACAAAGACCCAGTGCACCAAAAATTAAAAATGAATAAATAAAAATAATTTTTTAAAAAGAAAGGCATTATCATTTCTATCTAAATACTTCTTGTACTCACTGCCTGATGCATGTATGCTAAGTTGCTTCAGTCATGGACAACTCTTTGCGACCCTATGGACCGTAGCCTGCCAGGCGCCTCTGTCCGTGAGATTCTCCAGGCGAGAATACTGCAGTGGGTTGCCATGCCCTCCTCCAGGGGATCTTCCCAATGCAGGGACTGGATCCACATCTCCTGGGGCTCCTGCACTGTAGGCAGATACTCCACCACTGTTACCCTCTCACAAGCCCCCACTCCTCCTGCAAGACTGCCTGACTGTCCTGAGCTTTTAGTGAGGCTAAGCCCTGCAGTTTTAGTATCTGTCCTTATTTCTAATTGTTTTCCTAGAGCCAATGTCTGTTTCCACCACTTGTAATATTCGCCACTCACTGCCTTTGCTGTTTGCCATTCTCATTCTTGTTCGCCCCCCTCTTCCGTCAGACTTCCTCTATACATCCTGTCTTGAAGGCTGGTGTGGTTTGGTTTGCCTTTTATGACTCTGAAAATGCACTGAAGGATCTCTATTCTTCCTGAACATCAAACCAAGAAACCATTAAGTGCCAGTGCCATCTTGGGCCCAATCCAACAGGTTTTGGTCTAATGGCTTTAATGAATGTTGGATGCTCTGGGGCTGTTTGTTTGTTTTTTTCTGTTAGACACACTTTAAAATTCACATGCCCCTTTAACCCTCTGGGTTCCATGTCACTCCAGATGTATAAGATTACTGGAATTTTGGCCTCTGGGATACCTGAGGTATTGTTACAAAACATACAGGTTTACTCTTTAATAGTGAGGAATGTGCTAGAACAACAGCATTTGTTTTAATTGGGAGTGAAAAAAAAGAAAGACTGTTAGAAGCTTCATATTATCAGAATTGTTTTCTGGCTCTCTTTTGGTTTATTCTATATATTACTTAACTTGGCTGCTATTTTATAGGAGTAATTATTTTTATTTAACATGGAAATGCTACTGCTGAGTATGCATGACAGTTTCTTTCTTTTTTTCTCTTTTTTTGTCTGTGTTTGGAGAAGAACTCCAGCACCTGGTCTACGATACCTGATGGGTCTCTGAATGTGAGCACGTGCAAGTGTGCTCAGTTGCTTAGTCGTGTCTAACTCTTTGGGACCCCACGAACTGCAGCCCACCAGGCTCTTCTGTCCATGGGATTCTCCAGGTGAGAATACTGAAGTGCGTTGCCATGCCCTCCTCCAGGGGATCTTCCCAACCCAGGGATCAAACCCACATCTCCTATATCTCCAGCCTTTGCAGGCAGATTCTTTACCACTGAACCATCTGGGAAGCCCTAGGTCACCATGTAGCAGTTCCCAAAACAGGGGCTGGCGTCAAGGTCCTCCGTGAAATTCACCTGGAGTGCCACCCTATTCCTCATGATACCTGCTGATGAACAGGGGCAGACTGTAGTCTCAGTCAATTAAGACAGATAAAAGTTCCGATCTGTTCCATGTGATAAGGATGGAGTGATACAGTAGCTGAAGACTCTTATGCAGTTATGAAACTCTTTAGTCACTGTAGATAGTTATCTATGGAGAAAGTCTGGCAGCTTGCCAGAAAACTCATGTAAGAGATTATTGATTAATACTCAGATAATAATGTAAAACATAAACCAAAACAATACTGTAGTACCATCTTTATACATGCAGAACCCCCACTCTGTAATCTAGATGTGTCCAGGGGTGATTCTAACACACCTACTCATGACAGTTAGCGTGGAGCCAAACTGTTCTTGCTCAGCTTAAGAAGATACATCTTTCTGGGCAACGTCTCGGCCATTACCCTCAGCCAACAGACAGGGTGCACTCTGCAGCTGCTCATCTGAGCAGAGAGCACCCCTCCACCTCTGCCCCTGATGGCTGGTTTTATGGAAGACTGCTGCCCACTCCTAACTTATTTTGTTGCACTGCAGTCCTGCACCACAGGCAAGCAAGTGGCAAAAGGGAACAAAGCCCAGGCTCTTTCCCTTGAGCAAATACTCCCATTGGAATACTCATCCACTCCACAGACTTACTCTCCTACGTTTCACTTCTGTGAGCTGAACTGCTCTGCTTAACCTACTTATGTGTGTGTGTGTGAAGTCAGTTGCCTCACTTGTGTCCGACTCTTTGCAACCCTATGGACCACAGTGTGCCAGGCTCCTCGGTCCATGGGATTCTCCAGGCAAGAATCCCGGAGTGGGTCATCATGCCCTCCTGCAAGGGATCTTTCTGACCCGGGGACAGAATTCGTGTCTCCTGCGTTGCAGGCAGATTCTTCACCCACTGAGCCACCTGAGAAGCCCAACCTAGTTACATAAATGATCAAAGCCTTCCTGATTCCCCTCACCTTTCCAGGGCCTCTGTGGCCAAGCTCCAGAGCCTGTCTACCCTACTTTAAAAAGGGATTACACGTGAAAATTATTTACTTTATTTTCTCACTCAAGTTAAAGTAAATATACTTCCATTTCCTGCCAATTACAATTCATCAACAATATGAGTTTAATTGTAAGCATTTTCATTTTGGAGCTATACACTGCAGCTTCTTAACTGCAGCATAAGAGACATCTGGCTGGATAATCCTTTGTTGTGGGCGGTTGTCACAGGCTTTGCAGTTTTAGTAGCAGCCCTGACCTCTGCTTCCTAGACGCACACCCTCCACCCTGTTCTGTGACAACCAGATATTGTCTGATTTGGACAATGTCTCCAAACATTGCCAAATGTTCCTTTGGGGCAAAGTCACCCGGAGATTGAGAGTCACTGATAAAGACCAACTATTAAACCTTTTTATCAATGAAGACAGGGCAGGCAGAAGCATTATTTCTTTCTTGGGTATCCAAAGGAAAAATTTTTTAAAAAGAACATAGGTTTTAGTCTCTATTCTTTCATCTGTTCCTAAGACATTTTTATAAACATTTTCTGGGCAAATTTTCTTGGATCAATCCATTGCTATCTGTTCACTTGCCCAATGCTTTAAACAAATAGTGAATAGTGAAGTGGCTCAGTCGTGTCCGACTCTTTGCGACCCCATGGACTGCAGCCTACCAGGCTCCTCTGTCCATGGGATTTTCCAGGCAATAGTCCTGGAGTGGATTGCCATTTCCTTCTCCAGGGGATCTTCCCAACCAAAGGATCAAACCTGGGTCTCCCACATTGTAGACAGATGCTTTACTGTCTGAGCCACCAGGGAAGTCTCCAAATCTATTTTATACACAGGATCTTAATTTCCACAACAAGATGTGGTACTAAAAGCCAGAGGGTTGGGAAGCAGCAAGGTGTCAATAAAGAAAGATTTGGAGAAAGACAGGCCAGAGCTTCAATTCTGGAAGCATTGTTCATTGGTTGTGAAAACTCAGGCCAGCTCTTCAGCTTCTGTGCCCCTCAGTTTTCTCATCAGAAACGTGGAAATGTCATCATGGAGAAACACTGGGTGAAGTAAAATGAGGTGAGATGAATAACAATATATCTCACTTAGCAGAGACTTAATCAGTGACAACTTTTTAAGTTAGAACACCAAGACCAGAGCTTCCTGGAGACCCCACGGCCTTCCTGCCCCTACATCGAGGCAGCTTTCTCAATAGCAGTGCTTTTTGCCCCATTCTGGTCATAGACCTCTTTAAGGTCTGATTCTTTCCTTATTTAGCACCACCTACCTGAGAACTGCTTCCCAGGTGGCCCAGTGTAAAGAATTCCCCTGCCAATGCAGGAGACACAGGAGGTGCAGGTTTGATCCCTGGGTCAGGAAGATCCCCTGGAGAGTTCCATGGACAGGGGAGCCTGGTGGGGTATGGAATATGGGTCGCAAAGGGATGGACAGGACTGAGCGACTGAGCACACGTGCTCCTAAAGAATAGCTCTTGGCCCACCATCATGGCACCCCACTCCAGTACTCTCGCCTGGAAAATCCCATGGACAGAGGAGCCTGGAGGGCTGCAGCCCATGGGGTCTCGAAGAGTCGGACACGAATGAAGCGACTTAGCAGCAGCAGCACCATCCTAACCATGTGTTAAACAAGCCCCACTGTCCTTGGCATTCATTTGGTGCTCAGTGGTATGTAATTCTGTTGCTATCCTACTCTCCAAAACAACTACTTTATGTCATCTTCTCTTTCCATAACCCTCCAATGTCTCCTCTTCCGTTCACAGATTTCCTGGTCTCCTCTCTTCCTGGGATGGTAAGATTGCATTTCACAGGTCTCTTCCTTTGAAGCTACCACGGTGGTGTTCCTTATTTTGGCCCATGATATATAGAATAAGGGTCAGATATCATTTCCAGGGACAGGCTTTAAGGGGCAAGATGCCACTCTTCCCTTTTTCAATTTCAGTAATACAGAAGAACAGCGAGTCACCCAGCTCCCCGGCTGAGGTTAGAGCAACATCCCCTACTTGACCAGCAATAGAGATTTAGCCTGAGAGAGAAATAGACCTTTGTCATGTCAAACTCCTCAGATACAGAGTTTGCAAGTTACTACAACATAACCTAGTCAAGACTTCACTTCCTATTTCAGTGACAAAATAGAAACAATCAGAAGGCAACTCTGAAATCTCTCATGACCACAACTGCCATTAATTAGTCACCATTTATTCTCCTTTCCTTCTGTATTATGGATGAATACTCCTGAGACCAATCTTTTGTCTTGTACCCTAGACTGTATGTTCTTCTATCTACTCGAGGCCATCATTCCAGCATTTTTCTCCTTTGTCTCTTAAATCATCAATTTTCCCCTCTCTACTAGGTCACCTCCATCAGTAAATAAGATACTAATATAATACCCCAATCTTCTGAAAAAAAGAAAAGAAAGAAATGTCCTCTAGTAGCCCCACTCATTTTAAAAGAGGTGCAATATTTACTCTTGTTCTCTCTGGAACCATCTTCAGGTAGGGTCCTGCTTACCCCAATCAACTAAATCTGCTCTTATCAAGGTCAGCAGTGACAATGAATTTGCTAAATCTAGTAGTCAAATCTCAGTCCTTATCTGATAAGAGTACCTGATGAACTACTGATGGAGGTTCATGACATTGTACAGGAGACAGGGATCAAGACCATCCCCAAGAAAAAGAAATGCAAAAAACCAAAATGGCTGTCTGAGGAGGGCTTACAATAGCTGTGAGAAGAAGAGAAGCCAGAGGCAAAGGAGAAAAGGAAAGATATATCCATTTGAATGCAGAGTTCCAAAGAATAGCAAGGAGAGATAAGAAAGCCTTCCTCAGTGATCAGTCCAAAGAAATAGAGGAAAACAATAGAATGGGGAAGTCTAGAGATCTCTTCAAGAAAATTAGAGATACCAAGGTAATATTTCATGCAAAGATGGACTCAATAAAGGACAGAAATGGTATGGACCTAACAGAAGCAGAAGATATTAAGAAGAGGTGGCAAGAATACACTGAAGAACTGTACAAAAAAGATCTTCAAGACCCAGATAATCATGATGGTGTGATCACTCACCTAGAGCCAGACATCCTGGAATGTGAAGTCAAGTGGGCCTTAGGAAGCATCATTACAAACAAAGCTAGTGGAGGTGATGGAATTTCAGTTGAGCTATTTCAAATCTGAAAAGATGATGCTGTGAAAGTGTTGCACTCAATATGCCAGCAAATTTGGAAAACTCAGCAGTGGCCACAGGACTGGAAAAGGTCCGTTTTCATTCCAATTCCTAAGAAAGGGAATGTCAAAGAATGATCAAACTACCACACGATTGTACTCATCTCACACGCTAGCAATGTAATGCTCAAAATTCTCCAAGCCAGGCTTCAATAATACGTGAACCGTGAACTTCCAGATGTTCAAGCTGGTTTTAGAAAAGGCAGAGGAACCAGAGATCAAACTGCCAACATCCACTGGATCATTGAAAAAGGAAGAGAGTTCCAGAAAAACATCTATTTCTGCTTTATTGACTATGCCAAAGCCTTTGACTGTGTGGATCACAATAAACTGTGGAAAATTCTGAAAGAGATGGGAATACCAGACCACCTGACCTGCCTCTTAAGAAATCTGTATGCAGGGCAGGAAGCAACAGTTAGAACTGGACATGGAACAACAGACTGGTTCCAAATAGGAAAAGGAGTACCTCAAGGCTGTATATTATCACCCTGCTTATTTAACTTATATACAGAGTACATCATGAGAAAAGCTGGGCTGGAAGAAGCACAAGCTGGAATCAAGATTGCCAGGAGAAATATCAGTAACCTCAGATATGCAGATGATACCACCCTTATGGCAGAAAGTGAAGGAGAACTAAAGAGCCTCTTGATGAAAGTGAAAGAGGAGAGTGAAAAAGTTGGCTTAAAGCTCAACATTCAGAAAACTAAGATCATGGCATCTGGTCCCATCACTTCATGGCAAATAAATGGATAAACATTGGAAACAGTGGCAGACTTTTTTTCTTTTTTTGGCTCCCAAATCACTGCAGATGGTGACTGCAGCCAAGAAATAAAAAGACACTTACTCCTTGGAAGGAAAGTTATGACCAACCTAGACAGCATATTAAAAAGCTGAGACATTATTTTGCCAACAAAGGTTTGTCTAGTCAAGGCTATGGTTTTTCCTGTGGTCATGTATGGATGTGAGAGTTGGACTGTGAAGAAGGCTGAGCGCCGAAGAATTGATGCTTTTGAACTGTGGTATTGGAGAAGACTCTTGAGAGTCCCTTGGACTGCAAGGAGATCCAATCAGTCAATCCTAAAGGAAATCAGTCCTGAATGTTCATTGGAAGGACTGATGTTGAAACTGAAACTCCAACACTTTGGCCACCTGATGTGAAGAGCTGACTCATTTGAAAAGACCCTGATGCTGGGAGGGATTGGGGGCAGGAGGAAAAGGGGACAACAGAAGATGAGATGGTTGGATGGCATCACTGACTCAATGGATGCGAGTTTGAGTAAACTCCAGGAGTTGGTGATGGACAGGGAGGCCTGGTGTGCTGCAGTCTCGACTGAGAAACTGAACTGACTGACTGATAAGATATAACGCTGACTTCATTGATCACATTCTTTCCTTCTTGAAATATTTTCTTCATTTGGCCTTCAGGACACAACTATCTCTTAGTCTTCTATTTCACTGGCTACTTCATCCTGGCCTCTCAAACTCTAAATGTTGGTTTGCCTGAGACCTGAGGCTTCAGACATCCTTTCTTCTTCATCCACACTTCTCCACCACATAGTCTCATCCAGTTTCTTGGTTTTTCGAACCGTCCTATGTTGCTGACACAAAATTGTTACCTTTCTCCTGACCTTTAGATTTACATCTCTACTAAGATCTCTGATAGGTATCTCAACATGTCCTAAACTAAACTGCTGATTCCTACCCTTCCCACAACCTACTCTTACAGTTTTCTCCAGCTCAGTATATAGCAACTCCATCCTTTTGGTTGGTCAGGTAAAATTTGTGAAGTCACCCTTGATTCCTCTTTCTCTCAACCCCCATGTCCAATCTGTCACAAACCCTGTTAGTCATACCTTTAAATTATACCCCAAATTCCACATCTTACCATCTCCACTACTAGAATCCTGGATTAAGCCAAAATCATCTCCCCGAAGAATTACTTCAATAGATTCCTAACTGGTCTCTCTACTTCCTTCCTCCTTATAGAGTCTGTTTTCTATGCTACCCGCTCTCATGGAGTCCTTCAGTAGGCACATCACTAATGGCTCAGATGGTAAAGGATCTGCCTGCAAAGACCTGAGTTTGATCCCTGGGTCGGGAAGATCCCCTGGAGAAGGGAATGGCCACCCACTTCAGTATTCTTGCCTGGAGAATTCCATGGACACAGGAACCTGGGGGGCTACAGTCCATGGGGTCACAAAGAGTGGGATACGACTGAGTGACTAACAGTGCTGCTGCTGTTAAGTAGCTTCAGTCGTGTCCGACTCTGTGCGACCCCATAGACGGCAGCCCACCAGGCTCCCCCGTCCCTGGGATTCTCAAGTGCCTTTAAAACCTGGCACCCTTGGTTGTTGATAGAATTAAGACAGACGCTTGAGACAGGCCCTGAACAACTTTTCGGGGTAGGGGATTCTTTATCACTTGCGGTGTCAGGGAGGTTGTGATTTCATCATGGGATTGTTCTCACTCCCTAGCCATTTATCCTCACCTCCAAGTCCTCTAGTTATGGCTAGCATCCAATCCTTCCAGTACTCCTGTCACTCCTAATTAATGTCCCCTTCCAACTCACTTTCCTTGTGCCCCCGTTAAAAATGTTTACAGATTGCTAGCTTGGAGGTAGAGTTTCTCTCTTCCTCCAGTCCAGAGGCAAGATTTTGGTGCATTATGACATAACCCTCCCTCCTCCACGCCGCTCTCTCTGCCCGTCCCCAGGGAACTGCAAGCCCTTCAAAAGTTTGATGGAGTGCAGTTGAGCAGAGTTTAGCAAATAACTAACGCATACCTAGATGCTCCAAGTACAGAGTCTCTGACGTGGGTGGTGCAATGCTCACCGGCTGCCACCGGGGCCAGAAGGGCGGAAGTCTGGATAGAAGGGTTGAGGGAACCGAGACAGAAACGTAAAGGGACGCAGAGGAGAAGAAGAGGGAGGGAGGAGCTTCAGGGACAAAGCTTCGGGGGAGGAGCTTCAGGGGGCGGAGCTTCGGGGGAGCTTCACGGGGAGGAGCTTCGGGGGCGGAGCTTCGAGCGGAGGCCCCGCGGCCGGCTAGGAGCTGTAGGATCCGCCGCCGCATGGCTTCGGCCTCACCCGTTGCGACCATGTCGGGCCGCGGGGCCCGGAACCTGCTGCAGTTCCTGCGGCTGGTGGGGCAGCTCAAGGTGAGCGGGCACCGGGAGGGCTGTCTGAGTTCGCGGCTGCGCGGAGAGAGGCCGGGGCCGTCCGCCGGGCAACCAGGCTTCCGGTCCCCGCCTGGCCTGAGGCCTGCCCCCTTCCTCGGTTCTCCTCGCCTCGTGGGGCCTGCAGAGGAAGCCCTTCCATAGGGATGCGGTCGTGCGTGAGGATCGCGGGCGGAGGAGGCAAGTGGTGGAGACGGCGTGGCGGGATTTCTGGGCCCCACCCCAGGCTGGGCAGAGTCCGAGCCGCACTGGACCCCAGTGTTGGCCTGGCGCTCGGAGGGGCCCGGCCCCGGCGGCCTTGCGAGAGATTTCTGAAGGGGAGCCGGCGCGGTGATGTGTGCATCTCCAGTCTGCCCCGAGTACATAGGGTCACGACCCCACAACTGGGCTAGTGGGAAGAACAGAACCCATTGATCCTGCAGGGTTTGAGTGCCTAAAAAAAAAATTTTTTTTTAGGGAAGGGTTTTATGTAGGATACACTGAAGTTATATCCGAGGGGATCCTCCTTCCATCCCCCACCCCCATCCTGGCCACACCCAATAATGATCTTCTCCAAGCTCAAAGCAGGTGGTTTCGTGCACTGTTACTATAGTTTATAAACTTTAGACATGTGAAGTCCCAAGGAGAAAAGACAGTCTCTTAGGATCACAGGGTAGGACAGGCGGTAGTGTACAGGAATTAGAAATGCCTTACTTAACCCTTTCTGCTTCAGAATTTGGAAGTCTGTCACTTGTTCAAGTTCAGCGCTTTCCCTTTTATGTCTAAGGACTTGTGTATATTCTGTACATGCAAACATCAGTAACACTGTTGGACTTACAGGTTGTGTGTGTGTGTGTGTTACTCAGTTGTGTCTGACTCTTTGTGACCCCATGAATATATAGTTCGCCAGGCTCCTCTGTTCATGGAATTCTCCAGGCAAGAATACTGGAGTGGGTAGTCATGCCCTTCTCCAGGGATCTTCCCAACCAGGGATTGAACCCAAGTCTCCTGCATTGCCAACAGATTCTTTATCATGTAAGTCACCAGGGAAGCCCTTCTATGTTGTATATCTATGGCTTATTCTTCCCTCTCTCTTTCTCATTCTCTGACCTCACTCGTTCATTTGATCCAGATGTTTCTCCCTAAGTTGGTTAAACATTTTTTAATATGTACTGAAACTATGGCCCAGTGCTGTATTCTCTGGACTTCTCTTAAAGAGCATCAGTTCAGTTCAGTTCAGTCGCTCAGTCGTGTCTGACTCTTTGCGACCCCACGAATCTCAGCACGCCAGGCCTCCCTGTCCATCACCAACTCCCGGAGTTCACTCAGACTCACATCCATCGAGTCAGTGATGCCATCCAGCCATCTCATCCTCTGTCATCCCCTTTTCCTCCTGCCCCCAATTCCTCCCAGCATCAGAGTCTTTTCCAATGAGTCAGCTCTTCGCATGAGGTGGCCAAAGTACTGGAGTTTCAGCTTTAGCATCATTCCCAAAGAACACCCAGGACTGATCTCCTTTAGAATGGACTGGTTGGATCTCCTTGCAGTCCAAGGGACTCTCAAGAGTCTTCTCCAACACCACAGTTCAAAAGCATGAATTCTTCAGCACTCAGCTTTCTTCACAGACCAACTCTCACATCCATACATGACCATTGGAAAAACCATAGCCTTGACTAGACGGACCTTTGTTGGCAGAATAATGTCTCTGCTTTTGAATATGCTATCTAGGTTGGTCATAACTTTCCTTCCAAGGAGTAAGCGTCTTTTAATTTCATGGCTGCAATCACCATCTGCAGTGATTTGGGAGCCCCCAAAAATGAAGTCTGACACTGTTTCCACTGTTTGCCCATGAAGTGATGGGACCAGATGCCACCATGATCTTCGTTTTCTGAATGTTGAGCTTTAAGCCAACTTTTTCACTCTCCTCTTTCACTTTCATCAAGAGGCTTTTGAGTTCCTCTTCACTTTCTGCCATAAAGGTGGTGGCATCTGCATATCTGAGGTTATTGATGTTTCTCCTGGCAATCTTGATTCCAGCTTGTGCTTCTTCCAGCCCAGCGTTTCTCATGATGTACTCTGCATAGGAGTTAAACAAGCAGGGTGACAATATACAGCCTTGACGTACTCCTTCCCCTATTTGGAACCAGTCTATTGTTTCATGTCCAGTTCTGTTGCTTCCTGACCTGCATACAGGTTTCTCAAGAGGCAGGTCAGGTGGTCTGGTATTCCCATCTCTTTCAGAATTTTCCACAGTTTATCGTGATCCACACAGTCAAGGGCTTTGGCATAGGCAATAAAGCAGCATAGCAGATAGTTAAAATATGTATTCTTATAAATTTCTTTCTGTTCATTTTTATCAGAGAGTCCCACGGACTGGCTGGGTATACAGAAATGTCCAGAAGCCAGAGAGCGTATCAGATCACATGTACAGAATGGCAGTTATGGCTCTGGTGACCAAAGATGAACATCTTAACAAAGACCGGTAAGCTGTGAACTCTGGTGTCAGTTTGGGTCTGTGATCTTTGGGAATGCATGACTCTTCACGTATGAGGCCTGTGTCCAATTCTTCTAGGTTAGTTTATAGTCAAGAAAAATTATTTGAGGCAAACCATACAGATTCAGGATGTGGGCAGACCATACAGATTCAGCAACTGTGTGCTGCAGTTGTAAACTGCACTCTGGGTTTTCTCTTGGCAAGTGAAAGTGTCTGCCTTGGTCTCAAGGAAACATAAGTGTGATTTGATGATTTTCCCGGGCCTTGAAGGTAAGTGTTTTATGTCTAAAATTGGATCCAGACACTATGTATTTTATTTAGCCCCTTTTCTGAATAGCAGCACTCTTTTGTGAAGTGACTTTTTGTAGTGGTATGTGCAGGAAAGAGCTGAGAAAGAGATATCCTGTCCCCTTAAGTCATCCATCAAGTGCTGAAAATAATTTTTGAGCACAAGACAAAGTTTTCTAGCCAAACAGTATAAGGTAGTAAATAAAACCCAGATGAAGTACATAGGCCCAGAGTGGCTTCTATACAAAGCACAAAATAAGTCATATTAGAAAACTAATAGGAGAAATCACCTGTTCTTGGGTGATCTTACTGGAGGGGGCAGAGTCTGAGTTGACCTCTAAAGGGTTGATTCGGTATAGAAGTAGAAGACACAGCACAGAAAGAGAAGGGCATGGAGACCAAATCTCTGATGATAAGGAAGTAAAGGTATGTTTTGGAAATGATAAGTCAGTCCATCCATCTGAAGCAGAGGTTCATCTGGGAGTCTCAGGAGCCCTGTTACTCTGTAGATGGGGTAGAACTTAAGGAGATTTTTGGCACATAGTACAAGATGAACATGGTGTCGAATGGCGATGAACCTACGCATAGTCTGCAGTTAGAGCTAGATGAGGAAGCAGCTGCAGGCAGGGACACCTGGAGTCTTGTTCTGCCTTGCTGATGGCTGGGAACACGAAGTAGACTGGCCCTCTGGGGCATTTATCTCATAGCTGCCTTTGTTATTTTGATGACGATTATCCTGATCAGCAATCATTACCACTAACAATTACCAATCGTTACCACTAATAATTATAGTCATTTGTTGAATGATCAACATGTTCCAGGAACATAAAGTATCAAATTTAATTTTCATACCAAACTTAGGAAGTATTAGTACCCCTTTCTTATGGATAATAAAATGAAGGCTGCAAAACTTAGCATTTAAAGAAATTAAGTGACTTGGCAAAGGGCATGCAGCTAATAGATGTTAATTGCTGGATTCAAACTCAGATCTGTCCAGCTCTACCTATTTCTCTATAAAGGGCTTCACTTTGACATTTAACTAGTACATTTGGAAAATGATTTGTTTTAAGTGTTACATTGGTAAGTAAATGCTATAACCAGATCACCTTCTTCTGGCTTTTTAAAGTTATTAACCTTTTAAAGTGATATATGAGAGACCAGCTTTTTTTTTTTTTTAATTCATGCTAACAGCTTCCCTTGCATTCTCATGTATTTTTGCTGAATATTAACTAGCAGTTTTGATTCAGATCTGTTGCAGGCTGGCAGAATATAATAACCCCTAGAAAATACTACATTAAAATCCTCTGTAAGGCTGGAGAAAAAAACTATATTATGTAACTTAAAGTAGTATAGAGAAGGAGTCTGTAGTGAGTATAATTCTGTGTGATTATTTCTTGCCTGGTCAGATGTGTACGCCTAGCCCTGGTTCATGATATGGCAGAATGCATCGTTGGGGACATAGCACCAGCAGATAACGTCCCCAGAGAAGAAAAACATAGGCGAGAAGAGGTCAGTGTTGACTGTTGATTCCACAAAAGAAAAACCCATTGCTGAAACAAAGGAAAACCAGAAAAGCCCGTTACTGAAATGCAGCTAAGTTCACTGACCCTATTGCAGTAAGAGAGAGTACCTCCTTGACAGAGTCTTAGTATCTTGGGAAGGAAGATCAGGGGAGGGTATTTATAGAGTTGTAGGGCCTGGGCCTGAGGATGTTTGGATGGATCTTACAAGAGCGGCTACTGTCTTACAAGGTGAGATTGCCCAGACTTTAAACATAAAGGCTTTGGGTTGGTAGGGCTGGTAAGGCAAGGTCTTAGCAAGGGTCTTCAAGAGCAAGCTGTTACTGCTTACTCTACTTTGGATTGGTTTACAATCTTACCTTCCAGAAGTAAGGATTTCGTGGAATAAGCAGTGAATTGGTTTTCTTGTTCTAAGTCTTAACACAGGGACAGGGCATTGTGTTGGTTTCATTTCTCACAGAGAGGCAGAAAGGGGATCTGAGCACAGGATACATGGTGTGGCTTTCATTCGAACCATGGAGATAGCTGGAACTTGAAGGCATTCTCCACGCCAGTTAAGCTCTTTGGAGAGAAGTTCTATAAAACCCAGGAATAATCATTATTATTATTAGTCTTTAGTAAGACAAGCCTGGTGGGCTACAGTCCATGGGTTTGCAAAAGAGTCAGGCACAAGTTACTGGCTAAACAAAAACAATAACAACAAATTTTAAATTAGTCCTTTATTTTGGTGGTTAAAAATTTTAAAAATTTGTATTAGTAAGAAATGACATCAATTAAACAGGATCTGCTGATTTGGAGTCTTAAAACCAGAGCCCAGGGACAAACAGGAAGACGTATTTGAAGCAGAGACTGGAAAATTCAGGAAGGTTTTTTTTTTTTTTTTTTTTTTTAGCTGAATGGACGGGTCCCAATTCAGGGACTGTTGCAAGCTGTAGGCCAGAGGGGTTGATCCTAAATGTCTTTAAGTCAACAGATCCTTCATCAAGATGGTTTAACAGGGAAGGTGGGCTTCAATAGCTGTTCTTGGGGGAAGGGTATGGCCAGAGCTCAGTAGCCAACAGCATTTTTTCCCCTTTTGAGGTAAGAAGATCCACAGGGAATCTCAATTCAGGAGTTCCAACACACCATAAATTATGGGAACAAGGGAGATAGGGAATGTGGTCATCCCACATGAGCATCAGGACAGTTTGTGAAAAGGGAGGAGCTAAGGAAACATTTCTCTGTAGGAGTCTAGACTGTGGTGAATAAAGAATTCCTGAGTTGATTGGTTGATAGAAAAAGAAACCAGTTAGTTCAAGATAGTGAGTTGCAGGGACTCTCCTGGTAGCTCAGTGGTTAAGATGCCACACTCCCAAAGCAGGAAGCCTGGGTTTGATCCCTGGTCATGGAACTAGATCCCATGTGCTGCAATGAAGTTCCCATGTGCCGCAACTAAGATCAGGTGCAGCCAAATAAGTTAAAAAAAAAAAAAAAAAAGATACTGAGTTGCAGAAAGGAATTAGCCCCAAACCAGAGGATGCTGGGTGCTGACGTATGCCATAGAGGAAAAGACCCCTCAGTTATATAGCATGTTTCAGGATGTATGGTAGTTTCATACAAGGGTGAATTTAGATATTGTGGAGGAGAAATCACAGGCTGAAGAACCATAAGGTGATCAGAAACCTTAAAGTGACCAGAGGAAGAAGACACTTCCCATGTGGGCACCCAAGCAGTGTGAGGTTCACTCCACCGAGGAGCGAATCAAAACCTTCTGAAGAAAGAACAGTTCAGTAGGAGGGATCTCCAACGCCTGGCAACAGAGTAAACCTACCTCTGTCCTGACAGAAGCTGAGTCCTGGCTAGTGGTGCCCCCTGGAGGGGCATCGAGAGGACTTGCCACCCAGAGAGTGCTTGATGCCATATCTGGGCAGTGATGAAAAGCCTTCCCGGCCTCATTAAACCTCCTGGCTGCTGCCCACCCCATCTGACTCACAGGAGAATAAATATCATCATCAGAAAGGACAGGCAAACATCTTTAAGAACCGCAAGTTCTTGGGCAAGAAATCAAAGGCTTGGGAAGCGCTGATCTTCATTGCTTCTTCCTCCACTCGTTAGGATTTGGGAACAGAGAGAAAGATGTGGGAGGTAAACAACTCCTTATGCAGATGGTGTTTAGGGATGAGGTTTGGATGTCTGAACCATGCCTTAAGATAATTAACTGAGGGTTTCTTGGCTCTTTGAGGTGAAACACACATACGGGACCAGGAAGTGTCATTTTCCCAGAAGCTAGTCCGCTGCATCCAGAGGGCTTTAAACCCAAGTAAGAGGGAAGGAAAATATTTGATAACCCTGGAAGGCTGATTGTCTCAGAGGAAAGTAGGTACTAAGATGAAAGGGAGCATGAGGGTGTAGAAGAGAAAATATAGAGGGTGGGGCAAAAGCAATGCTTGTAGGCTGACTCCCTTCCTAAACAGAATAAAATAAACTTTATGTTATAAACAGAGATGGTAAATGATGCCTCATAGGAATCATGGATGTGAGAGTTGGACTATCAAGAAAGCTGAGTGCCAAAGAATTGATGCTTTTGGACTGTGGTGTTGGAGAAGACTCTTGAGAGTCCCTTGGACTGCAAGGAGATCCAACCAGTCCGTCCTAAAGGAGATGAGTCCTGAGTGTTCATTGGAAGGATTGACGTTGAAGCTGAAACTCCAATACTTTGGCCACCTGATGTGAACTAACTCATTTCAAAAGACCCTGATGCTGGGAAAGATTGAGGGCAGGAGGAAAACGGGACGACAGAGGATGAGATGGTTGGATGGCATCACTGACTCAATGGACATGAATTTGAGTAAACTCCGGGAGTTGGTGATGGACAGGGAGGCCTGGCGTGCTGCAGTTCATGGGGTCACAAAGAGTCAGACGCAACTGAGCGACTGAACTGAAAGGACCATTAAGAACTAGTGGAATGGAGCTTGAGGCTGGAATACAGCAATAATAGGTTATTATATTCTTCTGCAAAGGGAAAACTTACTAAGAGGACAGAGTCATGATATATATATATACACACATACCTGACAGTTAAAGTTGCTGAAGAACTAGAGGTTAAAAGGGGAAGAACCATTTATTATGGGGGTGAACATGGCAAGATAGAGAAAGTGAAACATACAGTGAGTATTTTATAGAGTCCTTACCCTGTTCCAGATAATAAGTACTTTATAGTGACTATTTCATCCTCACAGCAAACCCCTTCATTTTATAGATCAGAAAGACCAAGATGTATCTTGCTCAGGATTCAACAGCTAGTAAATGGCAAGCTGGGTTTCAAACCGCATCTCAGTCTGTAGTTTGTCATTAGCTTTTGCACTGTGCAGCGTCACCAGTGACGTGTGAGTGATGAATACTGCCTTCTGGGTGCTTAACGTTTCATTCAGCTCAGAACGTCAGGCAAATTCTTGACATGCTTTGCTAACAGGAAGAAGCTAGGGAAATTATCACTCTATGTCTATGTGTGAACAAGGCAAAACTCAGTTTAGAAGTGGGAGTGGCAGGGCTCACAATCAAGAAGGGAAAGTCTGGTATCATCAGACCCTTGTCCTGGACTTCAGTGAAGTCAGTTTCAGAGGATCATTTAAAAAGGGCCTGATTCTATGGCATAGGCTGCCGAACAAGGAATAACAGCTAAGAGGTCTCAAATGCAATCCTGATTGTATAATAACAAGTGGTGTCAGTGAGTTTAGATCCAGAAAAATCATTGCTCAGCTTCAGGAAGAAAGCAAAAACATATTTGTTATGTTTTGTTTTTTAAAGGACATTGTGATTTTAGTCAACAGGAAGCTTGTTAATAAGTCATATGTGATTTCCAAAAAGCCAACTCAGTCTTGAGCTGCATTTATAGAAACAGAGCATTTACCATGATGGACACTTTGGTTCCATTGTGTTTTGTCTGGGTCAGACCACCCATCAATCACTATATTCAGTGCTGGGTACATCACTTTAAAGAGAATAAAATAATTCCTTGTCAGAGCAGGACTTTTAAGTTTGTATTCGAAGAGTTTAGATTTTGATATATCTCTGTACATATATGTCATTCAGTTCATTCCTTTCAAACAAAAGCAGTGGGCAACATTTCTATAATAGTGGAGAGAAAAGTGATCTATTTGTAGAGACATTTTTAATTTTTGAAAATGCAGAGTTTTTTCTCAAGTATTTTGCTGAGATTTATGGAAAAGAAACAAGGGAGAATGCAAGTACAAAATAACCAAAATTTCATACCACTAAGGATAGTATAATGCTACAAGCCATTCAAGACGGCAACGCTACTTACAAGAGCAGACCATTGACACTGGCCAGTATGGTTTGCTCTGGAAGTGGTTGCGTTCTATAACTTATTTTTTCTCCCCATTATAAATAGTTATATATAAAATATTCACTTTTATTTTTATTGCTTTTTACCATTTCACCATTTGATTTTAGTAAGACCTTGCCCCTTTTGTATAAGCACTTTGCTAAAAGTGGTTCTTAAAACAGTATTCTTTTCAGGGAGCCTAAGCTCTGGCCAAATGAACTGGAGCTGATTAAGAGGTGGAAGATGACGATAGGAGGAGAGGGAAGGAGTTGGAAGCCATTTGAAAGTAGGTTGCAGACCTCATGTCCCCCAAATCGGATACTTGAGGATTTTGGAGCAACACAGAAATGAAGGAAGAGATGGAATAAGAGGGGCTCTTGGGACTTTGGAGATTAGAAATATGTACTGAGCACCTCCGTGCTCTCACTCTCTCATTTCAGCCTTTCTGTGCGTTTTGGCTCTCTGAACTCTACTCTGGGGCTTCTCGCCCTCCATCTCATCATGCAGCTGGTGCCTGGGTGGCTGGTTAGAGTTACATGGCCATCCCTTGGACCAATCACTGGCCACAGAGATTCTCGTCTTTTGGGTTACCGCCCACCTGATTGACATTGTGTTTTTGTGAGGGAGGAAGACAGGAGGGGTAGGGTTAGGCACAGTGGAGGAACTTGCAGGGACAATTTTCAGCTTGATATGAGACACTGGTACTTCCTACTAACGCTGCCTAAAGTCCACTTGAGCAGCCTCTTGGGGTGCTAGGTTCCCACCATGAGGCATGTGTGGGGGGAGGACACAGGTCCCCACTGATGGTGCTGAGGGGTTTGCTGCACGTGGATGGTTTCGCTCACTGCCCTTTAACATCTCTTTTCAGCCTGTGAGTCTGTGAGCTTAACAAAATGCTGTCTTGTAATTTCCTTTATGTTAGTGACAATAGCTTCCCATTTGTGTAGTGCTTTACATTTTGCAAATAAAAACATTAACAATAGAAAGTGAACATAATGGTATACCAAAAGTTTATTTGAGCTTCGTAATTCACTGATACTTTCCTGTTTTCCCCACAGTCAGATTTGGTTTGAACTGTAGTACTTACTGTTGAGGGCTTCCCCGGTGGCTCAACAGTAAAGAATGTGCCTGCAATGCAGGAGACGAGGGTTTGATCCCTGAGTTGGGAAGATCCCCTGGAGGAGGGTATGGCATCCCCCTCCAGTATTCTTGACTAGAGAATCCCATGGACAGGGGAGCCTGGTGGGCCACAGTCCATCAGGTCGCAAAGAGTCTAATACAACTGAAGCGACTGAGCACGCATGCACTTACGGTTGAAATTGACATGCATTTGGGGACTCTCATCCACAAGATAGAAAACCTTTGGCCTCACTTCTGTTATTTCTGTAATCGTCTCTCATACCCTCATTGTCCCTGATTGTGTCTAGTGTGCTGCAGGCCACAACATAAGTACTCCTGAATAAATACATATAAATAAAGACACTTACTTATTTAACATACACAACTGCTCTCCTTGTTAGCCTAAATCTTCTCCAATATTCTGCTGCCCCTTTGGGAGTTATTTGGAAGAGTGTGAGTCCATTATTTGGCATTTGCAGATGAGTTGTTAACTAACAAATGTGAACATGATTAAAATAACGGTTTGATCTTTCAGGAAGCAATGAAGCAGCTAACCCAGCTCCTCCCAGAGGATCTCCAGAAGGAGCTCTATGAACTTTGGGAAGTAAGTATATACACTGGGTTGCTTTTTATCGTAACTGAATTTGTATGGCACGTCAGTGTTTTAGTTGCCTTAGAGTATCTTAACGTGCCGTGTCTAACTTACCTGCTTTCTGGATTGTCTGATTCTCACATCCCAGCTGTTATAGGTGTCTGTCAGGGCTAATAGAAATGATTCTTCCTTCCACGTTCTGCATTTCCCTTCTCACCATAATGCCTGGTACAAATACTGACTCAGAGCCCCTGGATTTCCTGATGCATTGCTCTCATCCTCCACTGTGCCAGCCTCACACCCACCCATCTCTGGTCCTTGAGAGACACGTGGGCTTTGGGGTCATTCAGAACTGGGTTCCCAACTCACTGCTTCCTGGCTCAGTGGCCTTGGGCTCATTCGCCTCCCTGAGTCAGCTGCGCATCTGTGAAACCCGTAAGGGTTGTTCAGGTTGCATGAGGTCAAGGGCAGATGTGCCGTGGAGCCCAGCACTGAACATGGACCCCGTCGGGCCTCAGTGCCTCCCTGGTGCTGCTGATAGCAGGCGGCTCTGGGGAAGGGGCATGCTAGTGCTCCTGTTGTCCCCCTCCTAGCGCTGACTTCCACGTGTGAAGGGAAAATAACACATCCTTGCCTCGGGCAGTTTCTCACTTCCCTCCAACCTCTTCCCCTGCCTTCCTTGCTTGAGCCCCTAGCCCTCCTTACTCTGGGGTAGCCCTGCCTCATTGCTCTGGAGGCCGGAAGTCCAGATCATGGTGTGGGCAGGGCCATGTTCCGATTCCCTCCTTGCCTCTCCCTGGCTTCTGGTGATGCCTTGTCCAGCTTTGGCAGCCCTGCCTCTGAACACATGGCTCCAGGCTCTGCTTCCGTAGCCAGCTGTTGTTTTCCCCGTGTCTGTGCATGCGTACTAAGGCGCTTCAGTCAAGTCTGACTCTTTGCGACCCTATGTACTGTAGCCTGCCAGGCTCCTCTGTCCGTGGGAATTCTCCAGGTTTGAATACTGAAGTGGGTGGCCATGCCCTCCTCCAGGGGATCTTCCTGACCCAGGGATCGAACCTGCATTGCGTACATTACAGCCAGATTATTTACCACTGAGACACCAGGGAAGCTGCCTGTGCCGCCTCACCACCCCCAGCCCTGTGTCTGTATCTGGGCCCAATTCCCTCTTGTAAGAATGTTGATCATTAGATTAAGATCCGTCCTAATCCACTATGGCTCTTTCTTAATTTGATTACATCTGTAAAGACTGTTTGCAAATAAGATCACATTCATAGATTACAAGTAGATTTGAACTTTGTGGAAACACTGTAAACATAGAACAGCTGTCATATTACACATTTTAAAAATCATGTTCAATATTAACACGTTGGCTTTGGTATGAGATTTCCAGGGTTCGAATTAGTGGCTCCTCTGTTTACTAGCTGTGTGATCTTGGGCAACTTATGGTACCTCTCTGAATGTCATTTCCTCATCTACAGAATGGCACTAATAGTGTACCCGTATTACAGGGTTGTATGGCAATCAAATTAATTAGTATGGTAAGCAGTTGGAAAGCTTTCCTGGTGGCTCAGTGGTAAAGAATCCACCTGCCAATGCAGGAGACACCGGTTCCATCTCTGGGTCAGGAAGATAGCCTGGAGAAGGAAGTGACAACCCACTCCAGTATTCTTGCCTGAGAAGTCCCATGTACAGAGGAGTCTGGCAGGCTGCAGTCCATGGGGTTGCAAAAGAGTCAGACATGACTTAGCAACCAATGATGACCACACAGTTAGAATATTGCCTGACATATGTAGTATGTTTTTCTGTCTCCAGTCTGTGTGGTCTGGTTTTGATTTCAGAAAATAGGGTCATTCTGAATGCAAGGAACTTTGAATAGTGCTAGGTACATAGAAAATGGCAGTTGAATTGATTTCTGAAATGTAAATCACTGCTGTTCACCACTAACAACAGCTTTCGGCCCAAAGGGTCACGTCTAGTTAAAGCAATTATAATTTATCGTTTGCCACAGAAGCGTGAAATCACATTTCAGTAAGTCAAGAGAAAGCATTTTCACTTTTTCCTCGAAGTATCACAGAAGGATGTCCTCTCTACCACCTGAGTTTTCCTTTAAAGAAAGAGCCCTTCGAATCCTAAGGCAGATCAGGATCTGCTCCCCGCCACGTGCCCAATGCCTGGCACACACACCTACCTTTGAATTGTTTCCCAGCCTGCAGCTGAAGATCCAGCTGGGTTAAAAAGTACTCCTTCAAAAGGTCCCTGGAGAAGGAAATGGCAACCCACTCCAGTATTCTTGCTGGAGAATCCCATGGACAGAGGAGCCTGGCGGGCTACAGTCCATGGGGTCGCAAAGAGTCAGACACGACTTAGCGTGTAAGCGCTTCGGAGGTCTCCTTGTTCTTTCCTCTGAAGTAAAAGGGTAGGATTTCGGTGGGGAGTTTGATGTGCAGCAATATGAGGGTCCTGGGTCCCAGAGGGAGAGGCACTAAGGTGGGAAAGCGTGACATGCAGAAGATTAACTTTATGTCTGCACTGTGGTCAGGGCCAGCCTTTCTCCAAGGGAGACAGGCAACCTTTGACCTTCTTTGCCTTTCCTCTCTCTCTTCCCTTTGGGTCCTCCATGTTGAAGACCTAGAAGTTGTATATCTTTCCTGCTTGAAGCCCTTCTGTTGCTCTGCGAACACCCACCAGAGCTGCATCTAATAAAAACCAAGAAACCATCAGTGATTCACAACACATCACCCTGGCTAGAGAAAGCATGGCAGATTCATTATCTAGGGTGGAATTAGAAACGAGAGCCTGACACAGAAATCAGCTGGGAATACTTTGGGCTTAACAGAAGAATGCTTCTCTGCAGTCTTAACTGGGGCATGTGGTTGTGTGACGCGTGTGCTCTAAGATGCCGACTGCCTGTAGCTTCTTGTTTCAGGCCTGCACTGAGGAGGGAGGGACCAGTGGGGCGAGGAAAGGTAAATACGCTGCTTCCTGCCCACTGCCTTCACTGCCTGCCTGCCACCAACACGTGCACATACACCCGGCAGAAAGAGTTCTCAGACCCTGGCTGTATCCTCAAGAGGGGTGTGATTAGCTCCTTTCTATTCTGAAAGCAAAGACAGAGCTTCCCAGTGTAGAGTGGAAACCAAAACTAAAGGAGAAAGCCAGAAACTCACTTCAAACGGAAAAGGAGACCTGACACTAACTGGAGAGGGAACTAACTGGAGAAGCATAGAATGAAATATTTGTTGTTGTTTCGTTGCTCAGTCGTGTCTGACTCTTTTGCAGCCCCATGGACTGTAGTCCACCAGGCTCCCCCGTCCGTGGGTTTCTCCAGGCAGGAATACTGCCGTGGGTTGCCATATCCTCCTGCAGAGGATTTTCCCAAACCCAAGGATCGAACCCACATCTCCATGTTTCCTGCGTAGCAGGCAGATTCTTTACCACCTAGCCATCGGGGAAGCCTCAAGATGAAATATTAACTTGAAATTAATACTCAGAATCTGGATTAAAGAATAATGATCTTGAAGACAAGTTACTAAACAGGAAGGAGAATGTTTGGAAGTACCCATGTTAACACATGAGACTTGGCAGGCATCAGGTGGACTAGATGGAATTGTGAGTGCCCGCATGGAACATGGGTGTTAAGCTGTGGAATTGTGTGTGAATAGTCTCTGTGATGGTCTTGTATACAGTGGAGAAATATGGCCAATGGAGAATGTGCTTTTAGCTGTAACTGATTCCGGGTACCAGGTGTTCCTGGCATAACCTACCACGTGGGCTTCCCAGGTGGCCCTAGTGGTGGAAAACCTGCCTGCTAGTGCAGAAGACGTAAGAGAGACGGCTTCAATCCCTGGGTTGGGAAGATCCCTTGGAAGAGGAAATGACAACCCACTCCAGTATTCTTGGCTGGGGAACTGCATGAACAGAGGAGCCTGGTGGGCTACAGTCCATGGGGTTGCAAAGAGTCAGACACGACGGAAGCGACTTAGCACCCACATCTGCAGCCCTAATCATGCTGCTTTAATTGTCCTTTTACTTAGGAATATGAGACCCAGTCTAGTGCAGAAGCTAAATTCGTGAAGCAGCTAGACCAATGTGAGATGATTCTTCAGGCATCTGAATATGAAGACCTTGAGAACAAGCCTGGGAGACTGCAGGACTTCTACGACTCCACAGCAGGTACGCAGCACTGATGTCAATAAGCATCATTTCAGTTTGGCTTAACTTACTCCTAGTGTAATGACTAATATTACCTTAGGGAAGTCCATGGTGGTTCAACCCTCCTCTGACCCTTTCATATGGAGCATCTGAAAAGAAAATGGTGGGATTCATGGTGTGAGGCTACCTAATGCAAGAGAGCCTTGCCGCCCTGGAGTCTGAGCACCAGATTCACATCATGCACACTGGCTGTGTGCTCCTAGGTGATCTCCTGACCTCTCTGTATCCTTCCTAAAAAATGGAAATCATAGTACCCTACAAGTAGGTTGGTTGGTTTTGAGATTTAAGAGAGATGATGAATGTCAAAGTGCATTATGTTAGTGCTTAGTAGATAGAAGGTCATGTAAGGTAGAGGTAGAGATTTAAAAAGAGAAAACTGCAGGCAGCGAAGTCATCATTGTCGCTGTAGCCCTACAGAGCACAGGCCTGAAGCTGCTTGGGTTTACCTCTTGGTTCTTCCACGTTCAGCTTAGGTAACCTCCAGTAGATTACTTCACCTAGTTCTGGGTCTTCGTTTCCTTATTCTTGGGGCTTCCTGTGTAGCTCAGTCGGTAAAAGCATCTGCCTGCAATGTGGGAGACCTGGATTCAATTCCTGGGTCAGAAAGATCCCAATGGCAACCCACTCCAGTATTCTTGAGGGGGGAATCCCATGGACAGAAGAGCCTGGCACGCTACAGTTCATGGGATTGCAAGAGTCGGACACGACTTAGCACTACCTTTCTTTTCTTCTTCCTCATTTTTAAATTGAGAATGATTATACAGTCTACTTTATAGGGTTGTTTGAGGATATATGTGAAGTGTTTAGAAGACTGCCTGGCAGTAAGCCTTGGCTGTCTTCATTTCGGCACAACTTCTGCAGCGAGGAGCCAGGGGCACTGACCACAGGTCTCCTGTTGCTCCCTGGAATAGAGCTCCAGCTCTCTTCCCTTGGAGTTCCCCAGGCTCAGCTGACCCTCCATCTCTCCTGAGAGAACTGTCAGAGATGGCCTTGCTGTGACCTCTCCCGACCCTTTTGTGGCCTCATCAAGTCCAGCAAAGTCCCAGCTCCAAAATAAGCTCCCAGATCTAATTTGCATTATAATGGGGTTGATTTGATTTTCCTACTGTTTGGGCTCACTTACCTCTGCCCTAGGCAAGGCCCTCATTGTTTCTGTATGGATGGCGGGTCAGTCAGTCAGTCAGTTCAGTCGCTCAGTCGTGTTCAGTCAGTTCAGTCGCTCAGTCGTGTCCGACTCTTTGCGACCCCATGAATCGCAGCACGCCAGGCTTCCCTGTCCATCACCAACTCCCAGAGTTCACTCAGACTCACGTCCATCGAGTCAGTGATGCCATCCAGCCATCTCATCCTCTGTCGTCCCCTTCTCCTCCTGCCCCCAATCCCTCCCAGCATCAGAGTCTTTTCCAATGAGTCAACTCTTCGCATGAGGTGGCCAAAGTACTGGAGTCTCAGCTTTAGCATCATTCCTTCCAAAGAAATCCCAGGGCTGATCTCCTTCAGAATGGACTGGTTGGACCTCCTTGCAGTCCAAGGGACTCTCCACCCGGTGAGTCTTCTCCAGCACCACAGTTCTAAAGCATCAATTCTTTGGTGCTCAGCCTTCTTCACAGTCCAACTCTCACATCCATACGTGACCACAGGAAAAACCATAGCCTTGACCAGACGAACCTTTGTTGGCAAAGTGATGTCTCTGTTTTTCAATATGCTAGTATCTAGGTTAGTCATAAATTTTCTTCCAAGGAGTAAGCGTCTTTTAATTTCATGGCTACAGTCACCATCTGCAGTGATTTTGGAGCCTAAAAAAATAAAGTCTGGTTATAACCACCGAATTTAATCTCCCAGGCTCAGGAGTTCACCCTGCACATCTCAGTGCTTTTCTCCTTTGTAGATCTTAAGTACCATCACATCTTTGCTTTATGGCTTTCCTCGTCCTTAAAAATAAAATCTTGATATATCAGAGAATGGCAACCCACTCCAGTATTCTTGCCTGGAAAATTCCATAAATAGAGAAGCCTGGTGGGCTACAGTCCATGGGGCCACAAAGAGTCAGATCAACTGAGCGACTGAGCACAAACAGCTCTGTAGTCTCTGTTCAACTCTCTGGTTTCCTTTCTCAATCCTCCCTATCACAACTAAATGTTCCTTCTTTTTGCTCAGTCTGTGCGTGGTCCAGAGCATGCCACCGTGATGTCACAGTCTGAATTGCATTCTCCATTATGATGTTCCTAGTTGGGTTTCTTCCCAAATCCCCATCTACTCACCCCACCCTATGGTAAGCAGTAGAGGGCCACGACCAGCTTTGTCTCCTCTGTCTTTGAAGTAAGTGATGCTCAAAATGTTTGACTTCAGTTAAATAGAATAACACTGGAAACCAGGAAGTCAGTCAACTATAACCCATGGGCCAAACTGCCCTGCTGGTTCTTTGTGTAAATAAAGTTTTATTGAAACAGCCACACTCTTTATGTGTTGTTTATGCTGCTTTTGTGCTACAGCCACAGAGTTGAGTAGTTGGCCACAAAGGCCAAATTGTTCACAAAGCCCATAATATTTACTACGTGACTCTTTACTCTAACCTGCCAACTGTGTTAGAAGCAATGATCAGGTTCCCAGATAGCATCTTTTTCCCAATAAGGTCATACTCATGTTTGTGTTGTGCTTTACACTGTTATCCTCAGATAGATTCACAATGAAAAAAATAGAAAATGAAACATGAGAATACTGATAGAATCCAAAAATATGGGAGCTGGAAGGATCATCTAGTTTAAGCTCCACATGTTACCAAGGAAGAAACTTGAGCCTAGAAAGTGGGTGATGAGCCCACAGCCAAATTTGAGATTAAAACTCACTGCACTTTCTCCCGGAGAAGGCAATGGCACCCCACTCCAGTACTCTTGCTTGGAAAATCCCATGGACAGAGGAGCCTGGTGGACTGCAGTCCATGGGGTTTCTAAGAGTCGGACACGACTGAGCGACTTGCTTTTCACTTTTCATTTTCGTGCATTGGAGAAGGAAATGGCAACCCACTCCAGTGTTCTTGCCTGGAGAATCCCAGGGACGGGGGAGCCTGGTGGGCTTCCGTCTATGGGTCACACAGAGTCGGACACGACTGAAGCAACTTAGCAGCAGCAGCAGCACTTTCTCCTCTGATGTACTACTTCTAGTGAACAGTTAACAAAAACATGTAACCGATGTAAGAAATGATTTCTCACCATTTTGCTTGCCCCGGTTTGAACAGGGTGGTCGTAGTAGAAAACATAAGAAGAGATCAGATTCTGGATATATTTTGAGGGTAGATTCAACAGGATTTGTATGTGGCGGTGTCTGTAAGAGGAACCTGAGGGGTTTGGACTTGTCACTAGATTGGGCTTCCCTGGTGACTTAGTCAGTAAAGAATCCACCTGCAATGCCGGAGACCTGATTTCCATCCCTGGGTTGGAAAGATCCCCTGGAAGAGGGCATGGCAACTCACTCCAGTATTCTTGCCTGGAGAATCCCACAGACAGAGGAGCCTGGCAGGATACAGTCCATTGGGTCACAAAGACACGAATGAGCAACCAAGCACACACACACACACTAGATGGGAAAGATGGGAAAAAATCAGGGGTCCCAGAAGCCAACGGGAGAAAGTTTCAGGAGGGAGGAGTAGCCGTCAGATTGAGCAACGTGGTGCTGCTCGGTGGTGGAATGATGATAAGTCTGACGGCCAGCCTTTACGCAGTGGGGCAGAGGGTGACCTGGAAACAACACGGAGCGTGGAGGACAGGCCCCGCCTTGGTGCTAAGAGCTGCGTAAGACAGAAAACAGCCAGCATTGGGGGAGCTACAGGGAAAGCTGCACCGCAGGGCCAGCCAGGTGTCAGGTAGGGCAAGAAAGTGAAAGGGACATTAAACAAAGAGATGGCGCATAGGGAATAAATGGGATAGAGTTCACTGTGAAATGAACAGTAAGCAGCAAAAGGCACTGGCAAGAGAAGACCATCAGGGAAGAGACGGTGGGCTTAACACCGCCCCTGCCAGCGTCTGTCCACCTAAAATAGCTCAGAGCTCGGTTATTGCCCAGGGCAGAAGTCCAGGGAAAGCCAAGGGGCTGGGAAGACAGGGCAGACCAGCTGATTTCAGAGTAAATGTTTGCATTCTTGTTTGCAAGCGAGGGGACAGCCTGGACCCACTGGTCTTCCTGTTAGTCTTTTCATATGTAGGTGCTTGAAAGTGAAAGTGTTACTCAGTTGTGTCTGGTTCTTTGTGACCTTATGGACTGTAGCCCACCAGGCTCCTCTGTCCTTGGGATTCTCCAGGCAAGAATACTGGAATGGGTTGCCATTTCCTTCTCCAATGTAGGTGCTTGGTTCCCCACAACTGTAGATTCAAAATGGCCAGAGGCTGTTCTCAGATGTTCCCAGAGAGGGCCCCAACCTCCCCTAGTTTCCCTGGAGTTCCCAATAAAAGTTGCTTGTTGCAGTTCTGCCCAGCTCTGCCTGAGCTGCAGTCCTTTTCCTAATTCTCATCTTTCCTCTCCGTTGCATCTGGGGTGATGAAAAGTAAGTTCTGAGCGGTTGCCTCCAGCGCCTCTCCAGGACCTGGGATTGTATCATCTGTGTTGGAGTGAAGTGTGGGTCAGATCACAGAACCGAGCCCCTGGGAAGCCCTAGGACCCAGCTGGAGAAATTGATGTATTCTCTTGTCCTTATTTCTTCCCCCATCTTCTTGCCTTGCAGGAAAATTCAGTCACCCTGAGATAGTCCAGCTCGTTTCTGAACTTGAGGCAGAAAGAAACGCTAACATAGCCGGCGCCGCCAGTGAGCCCTGCTCCTGAGATGTGCCCTCCGTTGCTGCACTCCTGTAGCAAGCATTTCAGTTTTCTGTCTCGTGGTATTGTGTTTTGCCACTGTTGATCTGTTGATTTTCCCAGATGTGTTTATTTTCAATTGCCTGGACTCCAGCAAAAAACGTGATACAGTTTGGATAATAAAAGAAGCTATAGAATGTGGTCAAGAAAATGTTAGGGATGGAGACTTGGAAGCTGAGGGGGAGGGGTTTGAACTAAATAAAATTTTTAAATCTTAAACTTTGGAATATTTATTGTTGATTCTAAATCATTGTATTCTGAGTTCATAACCTACACTCCTGAAGGCCAGATTCATTGAACAATAGAAAATTTAATTATGATTGCTTTTAAGAAAATTCTTCAGCTGGCTTAGTGATAAGGATCTAGGAAAAACAAATTATTATAATACATTCTCCCATCAATTGAAATGCTGCTTTATTCAAGTTCTGCAGCCCAATCTTTAATTCACTGTGACCTGTTTTAGGCCCCTGATCACAGACTTGAAAATCTGGTCATGGTTCCCTCCCTGCAATTCTTTTTGTCATCTGGGGATAGAAATCTGGGTGTGCAATTTTAAATGTTATTTGTCTGCCTCTGCTTTTCCCCTGGCTGGTTTATATTTTTCAGGCCTTGATTATATTTATCACCAGACAAGAAATACATCATAAGTTATTACTGGGTCATTGGGCCTTATGGAGAGATCACGTCAGACCTGGCTTCTTCCCCTCATTTCCCTTTCACAGGATAAGATGCTTGCCTTTAAATGATGCACAGCCACTGAATGGTGAAGAAAGGATGGCTGGCTGTGCAGGCCAGCTCAAGAGTTTGGTGGAAGCATGATGCTTACCCCTTTAATTCAGATGTCAGTTTCCATTTGAAGAAGGCCTAAAAAGGCTGGCATGGTGAGAATTCTAGGCAGCGTTTCTTTGGAAACTCTGCAGTATCCATGGATACCCAGTCTGCCGGAAGCAAGGTGCCGTGATCTCTTCAGAGACAACACGTGTGTACATAGAGCCGATCTGCACTGCCAAGAGTTGTGCTGCTCTGCACTGAAATGCTGTTGCATCACAGCCACACTAAGTAAAAAGCAGTAAATGGTTGAAAGTCAACAAAGTCTGGTTATTACCGGAGATTGGATTAGCAGGCGAACAGAACCATATCAGTATTTTGGAGTTTTTTTTTTCCCTCCTGGCATGAAATCATGCACACAAAATAACCCCAGATAAAGTTCAGGTATTTAAAACCGGAAGATGTTCTGTAACCCTGGAGTTTTATTGGGATGTTTGCCTGCTGTAATTTTCATAAATCCACACAGAGACTTTGGAAGTTTTTACTGGGTCAGACTTAATACTGGTCACAATCATCTCAGTTTTTCATTTACCTGCCACGTGAGGGTCCACATTGACTCCTAAATCTTGCTTACTGGAATAATATATTTAAATACCAGGTTTGAAACAGTTGCTTTCCACATCACATTATCACCATCTCCCTGTTACCAAGTCCAGGCTCGCTCTCTTTGCCAAAAGATGGGCCAATAAATCTGAGACAAGGTGTTAAGGCAAGGAAGACGACTTTATTCGGAGAGCTGGCTAACCAAAAAGATGGCAAGATAGCACCTCAAAATAAGCATCTTCCCAGGGCCTGGTTGCCAGGTTCTTTTATGGATCAGAGGTGGGGGGAAGTGAGGAAACAAGTAAAAAGACTATTCAATCCTTGCAAATGTCTCAGAATGGCAAGCCTCAGGCAGGGGGATGGATATATTAGTTTCACTTCCTTACTGTCCTTCACAGGTAGGTGGGCTCAGGTTATCTCCCCAAGGCAGGCAATTATGTACACCTATAATAACAAGGTGGCAAAGTGTTAGTCGCTCAGTCATGTCCAACTCATTGCAGCCCTGGATTGTCACCTCCCAGGCCCCTCTGTCCATGGAATTCTCCAGGCAAGAATATTGGAGTGCGTTGCCATGCCTTTCTCCAGGTATCTTCCCTGACCCAGGGATCGAACCCAGGTCTCCCACATTGCAGGCAGATTCTTTACCATCAGAGCCACCAGGGAAGCCCCAAAAGTGGCAAAATGAGGGTTAAAGTCACATAAGCAACATGAAGGAAATGGCAACCCACTCCAGTGTTCTTGCCTGGAGAATCCCATGGACGGAGAAGCCGGGTAGGCTGCAGTCCATGGGGTCACACAGGGTCGGACACAACTGAAGCGACTTAGCAGCAGCAAGCAACATGAATTCAACATTAACCCTTCCCGGTTACATTGTTTTATTGCACCCATCCACACTCCAACCTGATAAAAAGTGAGAGGAGAGGGTTGGGGTTAACGTTCACGACCTTATGCACTAATATACAGTGAAGTTCAACAACTTTCAGGCTGACATAATTTTGGAACAATGTACAGAGGCACAACAGTCACTTAGATCCCCAGTGTTCTCATCACGTTGACCACTGTGAGTGGCGTGGCTTATCAGGAGTGTTCACAGTAAAGCACACAGCTGTTCTGTTTTCCATGGTTCATGACCAGATCTATAAGAAATGTGTAATTTAGGGGAAATGCAGATTGTTTTGCTGACATGACTATCAATAGTCATACTCGAGATAAAGGTGTAGTGTGAATTTATGAATATTCTCCATCAAACAACAATTTAATAAGTGATAAAAGGTTAAATTACAGAATGGCTTCAAAAGATATTTTGTAATCACAATTCACACTGGAATTTTTGATTATTGAGATGTAATTTTGGTATCATACATATTGTAATATCATTTCAGATACTTGGTGCTGATCTAGCCTGAAGCTGTTTTGATTTGTTAGCCAAATATGTCCATTGTGTGCAAATACTGTTCAGTACTGTGGAACACTTGAAAATACTGCAAGTGAGCTGAGCCCAGCTGAACAAAATAGGGCAACTCAGCAGCTGGTCAAATTGGGGTACACTTGCCCATCAAAGTCAGGGACACAGGGAGCTCCAGAGTCATTAGGCAGTGAGAAAATGAGACCTACCAACCAACGACTGTTTTAATTATTCTACTTAAGTGATGTGATATTGAATGGTTTGCCTTGGAAACGAACAGAGATCATTCTGTCGTTTTCGAGATTGCATCCAAGTAGTACATTTCGGACTCTTTTGTTGACCATGATGGCTACTCCATTTCTTCTAAGGGATTCCTGCCCGCAGTAGTAGATATAATGGTCATCTGAGTTAAATTCACCCATTCCAGTCCATTTTAGTTCGCTGATTCCTAGAATGTTGACGTTTACTCTTGCCATCTCCTGTTTCGACCACTTCCAATTTGCCTTGTTTCATGGACCTGACATTCCAGGTTCCTATGTAATATTGCCCTTTATAGCATCAGACCTTGCTTCTATCACCAGACACATCCACAACTAGGTATTGTTTTTGCTTTGGCTCCATCCCTTCATTCTTTCTGGAGTTATTTCTCCACTGATCTCCAGTAGCATATTGGGCACCTACCGACCCGGGGAGTACCCCTTTCAGTATCCTATCATTTTGCCTTTTCATACTGTTCATGGGGTTCTCAAGGCAAGAATACTGAAGTGGTTTGCCATTCCCTTCTCCAATGGACCACATTCTGTCATACCTCTCCACCATGACCCATCCGTCTTTGGTGGCCCCACACAGCATGGCTTAGTGTCAGACTTTATTTTGGGGGGCTCCAAAATCACTGCAGATGGTGATTGCAGCCATGAAATTAAAAGGCGCTTACTCCTTGGAAGGAAAGTTATGACCAACCTAGATAGTATACTGAAAAGCAGAGATATTACTTTGCCAACAAAGGTCCATCTAGTCGAGACTATGGTTTTTCCAGTGGTCATGTATGGATGTGAGAGGTGGACTGTGAAGAAAGCTGAGCCCCGAAGAATTGATGCTTTTGAACTGTGGTATTGGAGAAGACTCTTGAGAGTCGGGACTGCAAGGAGATCCAACCAGTCCATAATAAAGGAGATCAGTCCTGCATGTTCATTGGAAGGACTGATGCTGCACCTGAAACTCCAATACTTTGGCCACCTCATGCGAAGAGTTGACTCATTGGAAAAGACCCTGATGCTGGGAAAGATTGAGGGCAGGAGGACGAAGGGACGACAGAGGATGAAATGGCTGGATGGCATCACTGACTCGATGGACATGAGTTTGAGTGAACTCTGGGAGTTGGTGATGGACAGGGAGGCCTGGCGTGCTGTGATTCATGGGGTCGCAAAGAGTCAGACACGACTGAGCGACTGAACTGAACTGAACTGAAGTGATGTGGGTTATTCATCACACATCTCATGGCAGAATGAAAAAAGACACCATGGGCATCATACCATTCCTTGCTCAGAGGGAATAATTTTTAAAAACTTAACAAGTAATAGAGGTGATATGAATATAGTTTTTATAAAATATCAAAATAGAATTTTTGAAGAATGATTTAAAATGAACAGCTAAGATATAGTTTATTTTAGCTTTGAGCATTAACACTAATTTTCTTGATCATTTTTCTGCCCGGTTTTCATGCTGTGTTTTCAGATTGTAAGGCTGAGACTATTGTGTGTAGAAATGGGTTGGTGAATGAAGACATTTATTTATAGCAATGTAACTGCATTTTCTAATACAATGCAGTGTGCGGAATGTGGCCAAAAGAAGGTGGCAGTGAGTTTATAAGAGGTGACCAGGCCACTGTAGAGTGGACAGACAGCCCAAGGGCACGCCACAGCAGTGGGCAAGCAACACAAGTCACAAGCCAGCTAGACAGGGTTTGGCTTCAGCCAGCAGGCTGGAAGGCTAAGTTAGGGAGAATGCCAACACTTCGACTGGCAGAGGTCCTTTGTCCACATTCATCTACTCTGGTTCGAGTTTACATCCCCACACCTGTTGCTCCCGAGAGTCCAGGCCTTGGAGATTCTGTGTCCTTGAACCAGTTTGATTTTCAGTTAGGTATATGGATTGTCCTGCTCCATTAATGTGAATAGAATTTTTTAAAGTTAGCTTTATTTCAGTGTGTCACAAATACCCACTTCTATCTAATGAAGTTAAAAATGAACAATGAACATACTATGTTATGCATATTATATGGATTATATATTATTTATAAATAACATATGTTATATATATTATTACTATATTTAAATTTGGGTTTTTTTTTTCAGTTGGTAAGTCTATTCTACATTCTAGAGTGTACATTTTTAAAATGTAGCTATATTACCTGCTACTGTCAGGTAATTAGAATAGAAAAAATGAGTCCAAAATGGCAGTGGCTAAAAGACAAAGAGAAAAGCCTGCAAAAACTGAACAGAAGAAAATCCGCAGACTGGAGTGAGAGCTTCAGGTGAAACAAACATGCCCCCTTCTTGCCTACCCCAATTGGCATAGGGCAGGCTCAAGGGGAGGAGGAGATGAATGAATAAAAAGGAGGACGCCAAGACAGATTGAGGCCTCTCCTTTTGGGTTGGCCCACCCTCCTGCCTCACGGGTGTACTCTTCTTTGCTTGCTCAATAAAACTGAGCTGTAAAGAGCTGCAACACTGGTCCACCATTTCAAATTTTTGCTGCAATGAGACAGAACTGAGGAAATTATACACCCCCACGCCCCAACACACACTACTAATAATAAATGCTACCTGCTACCTAACAACCAACATATGTTCCTATTGAGAAGAAAAGTTTGTGATGTGGAAGGTAAACATTACTGCAGAAATCTGATCATACTAAGATGATTTTTTTTTTAATGTGAGCAGTTTGCAAACTGGAAAGAGTGGCAGAACTCTGCTTCTACCATTTTCTAGCAAATCCTTTTGCATCTGTTTCTTGCCTACTTAACTAAGTAGTTACCTGAGTTAAATACTATTCTAGGTAGATTTGAGAGAATTTCAGAATTGGAGATTGTTTTAGCATCCTAAAGTAGCAGAGGTTATAATTACTTATGTATCCTCTTATATTCTCCAGATTAGCAGTAGAAGTTGATTTTAAAACAGCATCTGCAGAATTACACTACCACCTATCAAGGTCATCAACAGCCCTGAAATGTAAAGAAATTAAGGATTCAAAGTTATCATTAAAATCAATTATTTTAATTAATTCAAATAAGCATAAGGAATTAATTGAAGTAGGTGAGGGAGCTCACAAGCGATTTGAGGATATTTGCAGTGTCATCTCATTCCCTGCTGGAGCCAGTCAGAAAGAGAGCACTCCAGCAGACAGAACTGAAAGGGGGCACTTAGACTTCAAAGACATGCACTTCCTATAGGAGTCCAAGCAAAAATCAAAGCAAATAATTAACAGCTACAGGTTTGGAAAACATGTTGAATTACACAAAAACAAGGGTCATGACCAACTATGTACCTGCTGAAGTCGACATTTTAAAAGATGACAGTCTAGGAACTCTAAAATGGTTGCGTCGTCCCGCAAAGACACGAATTCAAATGTAAATCATTTAATTAAACTTTGAGGAGAAGCCATTTGAAGAACAAGGTCAAGGCCTGTGTCTTCCCCGAAGGACTGTGGTCTTCCTTCCGGAGGCACGCGGGCAGGGCGGGGCCTTAGCACTGCAGCTCCTCCCCCTCGGCCAGTCGTGGGCCCCCGGCCGAGCTCTGCGCGCTGGCGTGCGCCGTGGAGCTCAGCACCTCCTCAAAGCTGCCGCCGCCGTGGTTCGCACCACCTACTTTCGTCTGAAACAGGCAGAGAGGCACACGTGTAGTTAGTTCGTCATTTTCATAATTTTAAAAAATAAGATGGATTACTCTGAAGTTCAGAAATACTTGTTTTCTTGAGCGGGCATGCAAAGGGGATGCAAAGGATGTAGAGAAGTTGTTTCCTTTCACAGAGGGCTAGGGTGTCAATCATATTTGGGTTTGGGGGCTGGACTCGAAACTTTAATTTGTACAACACTCTCTTTGTCTCTCTAACTTTATCAGTATTCTCTTTGTCCCTTCTACATCTAAAATTCTCAGTCCCTTCAGGGGCATGTCCAGATCTGTGGATTTGCACCGTCTCTTCAGTCACCCAGAGAACCAATTTAATCTAAACAGAATTGAATGTTAGATAAATCCCCCCAATTTTACAAATGTAGGAACTCCTTCAAGCGACGCCAACTTTTCATTTTGAGACTTAACAAGACAATCTGAAGTTCTGGTAAATGTCTCTACTTTGAGAGCTGGAGATGAATCATGGTTTAAGCACTAGTCACCCCACATCTTTCCAGGCAGCGGTCTTAATAGGAGGATATACCTTAAAATGCAAAGTTATGATGCTTTCAGATACTCTTTTTGTATACTTGTTGTTGGCTAAGAATATAGTCAGGAAGAAATCAGTTTATAATTAAGGAATATGGTTAAGTACTTTGAAAAATTTCTTAGCAACCGGTCTTTCAAAAGAATATTTAATGGCCCCAAAGGCTTAATGCAAGTCTTGGCCCTCCTTTAACCAGTAACAATATGGAAAAACACTTTGAGGAAAAGAAAGGTACAGAATAGATAATGTGGCTATTTCCAAAATTCTATCTACACCTCACTGTCACTTATTATGATCACTTACAAGGACATAGACTACATTGGGGAATGTACCTGCTGATTGCCTGGCCTGCCCTTTAAAAACTTTAACCAGGTTTTGAAAGCAGTTCAGTTCTCGAAAATCACACACATACTTTTCTCCCACTGTCGCTAAAATCCCTCTGCCTCTTTAAAGTCAGTTACTAAGTTGAGTTTTTCCACTCTGCTTGGAATTGGAAAACTCATTCTGGAAAGTGACAGATTATAAATATTTTAGACTTGAGAACCACATAGTCTCTGTCACAAATACTCAAATCAGCCATGGTAGAAATCAGCCAAGATAATATATAAGTGAATAAGCATGGCTGAGTTCCATAAAAGCTGTATGTATGGACACTGAAATGTGAATTTCATGTAATTTAATTTTCAAATTACAAAATATTATTCTTCCTTTGAAGAATAATTACCATTAAGAAAAAAGTAAAAATCATTTCTTAGCATACAGATCACTCAAAAATAGGGGACCAGCTGGATTCAGTCCATCCATCTTAGTTTGCAGACCTCAGACACAGAGCATTGATTCCTCCTCTACTCTGTTATCTTAACACTGGGAAGAAGCAGGGGATTGGCTTTAACTACCTAATTTTTCACTATGCTTATTTTCTGAGAGAGATAAGTCTAATTCAATGTAATTGACTCTATTAATAGTTTTCATCTTCCTCTTTAGTCGCATTCAGTCACACAGAGTATTGAGTCTGGTGAATACCAACTACTGATGTATTCTTCTGGGCTTTGTTTTATTCCTCTCTCCTAGTTTTCCACTTCTCAAATCAAAAGAGAAAATTAAAGAAGGAGGAAACCACTTTGAAATAAAGCAATTTAGCAAAGAAAGGAGTGGACTAAAGGGGTTTCCTAACCATGTGAGTTTAATGACCACACACTATAATACTAAAGTACTGCCTAAAGCCAAGGATGTGGGCTTCCCAGATGGTGCTAGTGGTAAAGAACTCCCCTGCCAATGCAGGAGACTTGAGAGACTTGGGTTCAAACCCTGGGTTGGGAAGATCCCTTGGAGAATGGCATGGCAACCTACTCCAGTATTCTTGCCTGGAGAATCCCATGGACCGAAGAAGCTGGTGGGCTACACGTCCACAGGGCCACAAAGAGTTGGACACAACTGAAGGGACTTAGCACGTACACATGTGCTTAAGCAGAGATGTGAACAATAAGCTTCTCCTGAACTCTTCCCTTCAAATGGTTTTTCATCCAAGAATTTGTCACTATGTCCCCAAAATTATAACTGCTCTTAGCAAAAAAAAAAAAATTTCTTTGAATTACTGAATTGGGTTTCCTGGTCTCTCATAATAAAAGGTCTAGTTGAAAGGACACAAAGAATCAATATGTATAATCAGATCAGTTGCTCAGTCGTGTCCGACTCTTTGTGACCCCATGAATCGCAGCACGCCAGGCCTCCCTGTCCATCACCAACTCCCAGAGTTCACTGAGACTCACATCCACCGAGTCAGTGATGCCATCCAGCCATCTCATCCTCTGTTGTCCCCTTCTCCTCTTGCCCCCAATCCCTCCCGGCATCAGAGTCTTTTCCAATAAGTCAACTCTTCGCATGAGGTGGCCAAAGTACTGGAGTTTCAGCTTTAGCATCATTCCTTCCAAAGAAATCCCAGGGCTGATCTCCTTCAAAATGGACTGGTTGGATCTCCTTGCAGTCCAAGGGACTCTCAAGAGTCTTCTCCAACACCACAGTTCAAAAGCATCAATTCTTCAGCTCTCAGCCTTCTTCACAGTCCAACTCCCATATGTCTTACCTTTTTTGAGGTTTTAATTTAGGCTATACAATGTGCTTATCAAAAAGTAGGTGCACTGAAAATATGTTCTGTTTGGTATGGAACAATACAATAGTTGGAAAGGATGTCATTGCTCATGATTCACTGGAACATGGTAGAACAATGTTCCAAATATGGTTTCATAGGAGCTGATTCTAGGTCTGCTTTCTGTTTGCTTGTTTTAGATGAAATAGAAATTGTGCTTATTGAGCATACAGGTGACACCAGCCAAGATTTCAAGTAGTACACTGATGTGTATTACAAGGATGTAGGTGGAAAGGACCACCTTTATATGATTTTGATGAATTGGCAAGTATTTCTGGAAAATCAAACTAACTACACAATTGGGTATAAAATAAGAATGATCCATCAAATGATCCATTGGGTACAAATGCCAGATGGTGTGACAGATTGTGTGAGAAGATGGCAGGAACAGACCTCACTTCACAGCAGAACATTATTTCCAATAGAACTCAAATATGAACATGATCCCCTCTAAGTGGTGTTTGAAAAATCAGGCTTGAAGCAGTTATGTGTCAGTACAAATACAGCATATCGACCTACAGGTTATTTCACTCATCCTTACTGATTCATGAGTCATTCCTTCAGCAGGAAACAGCCTCAGGATTCATAATTGAAAGTTACAGAAGCTTTGGAGAAGATTCAGAACACCACAGTAAACTGCACAGAAAACAAACAATGTAGGAAGGGTTAAACATCTGCTGTTTAGTCTGGAGAACAAAAGGAATGAGGAATTTGTAATTGACGGTTTGACACAAAGAATGATTATCAGCCATTCTCCACTGTCTGTGTGGGCAGGAAAAAGGGAAACTAAGCATTGACCATGACCCAGGAGATGGGTGGGATGTGAGTCTTGTAAAATCTATGGGCAGTCATGCAGATATAGGACCTGTTTTCAGGTGGTCTTGACACAGGCTAGTATCCAGTTGGCTGAGTTGGTTTTGTACATGTCTGAGGGCGGAGAAGGTGATGGCACCCCACTCCAGTGCTCTTGCCTGGAAAATCCCATGGACGGAGGAGCCTGGTAGGCTGCAGTCCGTGGGGTTGTGAAGAGTCGGACACGACTGAGCGACTTCATTTTCACTTTTCACTTTCATGCACTGGAGAAGGAAATGGCAACCCACTCCGGGGTTCTTGCCTGGAGAATCCCAGGGACGGGGGAGCCTGGTGGGCTGCCGTCTGTGGGGTCACACAGAGTCGGACACGACTGAAGCGACTTAGCAGTAGAGGGAGGAGGCACACTCTATACCTTCCATTCAGATGAAGTGAGAAAAGTGAGAGGCTGACAGTGTGGATCAAACTCTTGAATCATATGTGTCCTGTAAGCTTACCAGATTTTCCTAAAAGCAAAAGTAAATAGGTTGTTCTTTCTTCTTCTTTTGCTTCTTCATATCTCCTTCTTCTAAAGGAAACCTAAAAACGTACAACTTTTCCTATGTCCGAATTTAGCTAACAACAGAATCCATCCTTCTTGGACTGTCTAAGGCTGAGAACCAAATGTTGAGAAATTAACCCCTAGGGTTTTTTGAATCTTCTCTTTTGAAACTAGGTATTTTAGCAAGAGAAATGTCTGTGACACTGCAGGTCCCTCACTATCAAAAGTTTTCTCTACAAATAGGGGCAATATAATGGCTCCTCCTGGTTCCTAAACACTCAGTAAATGATAACGTTGACAAGCAGAGCAGTAGAACTATGCGACTAGAAACTGCTCGTAACTGAAGTCAATGAAAGCATGGTAAATGCTGAGTAATAATTTCATTCTTGGGCCTTAAACACCTAATCACAGGCCTGGAAAAGAGAAGACCATGTAAAAACCCTCCTCTAAAGGGAAGGACCCTCCAGCTCAAAACTGATAAGAGCATGTAGGACCTCCAGGAAGGAATTACTTACCATCTCATAGACTCTCACCTGGCAGCACGTGTGAGGGCTGCATGATTCAGAAGCAGCTGGGTAATCAGCACATGCCTATATCTGCTTTTGAGCTAGTTAAAGGTCACACATGTTCTTAATTTTCCCAGTAATAGGGAAATACAGAAATGGATTGTATACAAAATAGTAATATCAAGATGTAATTATGTTTAGGTAATACCTTTAAAAAAATCTTAGTAGTATCCATGATTTTTCCTGTTTTAAATGTTCTATACATTTAAGATTAGACTGCTTCTATTTTTGCTCTTTTATCTTCAGTATATTAATTTATCTATGCTCAAACATGAAATTCAATCAATTTTTTTTAGCACCTACTATACAACAGGCATCTTTTCAGTATATATCCAGGGAACAAATGCACCATTACAAAATAATACATTTTGTGACTCAGCTTAATTTTGCCTTCATGCTGTGCTGTGCTCAATATATGAATGCAGTAAACAAATCTAAATAGTTGAGGGGTGGTGGATGGCAGGATAACCCATGGAGCCAAGTTTATTTCTACTGATCCACAGTTTATTTCTACTGATACACCAAATCAGAGGAGCTCTAAGCTGTTACTGAAATTTCCCTTACACTCTAAATTCAGAGTTCATATATAGTTTGTCCTATCCACATTCATCTATCACGTATCTGCTTCTTGAGTAATAGCATTAAGAGTTCTAACCAGCAAAGAGATCAACCCAAGCCCAATTCCCTTGAATGCACAATTCATTCCTGAATGGTTTATATGAACAACTTTGTACATATACAGTAACAATATTCAATACTGGTTTTATTTACAGATTTATATCTGAAGAAAAGTGACTCAGTGCAAGGCTGCCTTCTTGGTAGCAGCCTTGGAACCAAATGCTGGTGGCCCCGCCTTTGGAACCAAGCGACTAAGCTTTCCTGATTCATGAACCCCATGACGCAAAATTTACTTCATCTGTACCTTAAGGCTTGTGACAGTTGTCTCAACCCTCTCCTCAAATGATTTGAAAGTAGGAGAATTCCTAAAATAACAAAAAAAGAGAGGTCAGCTCCAAAGACCTAGCTGTGTTAGCAACTGTGCTATCTGGTTTCAAACATCACCTCTGCACCAGAGCTAGTTGTTGGTTGGCCACCTACACCAACCATGTTTTAAAAGACATTTCACTTCTGCTAGGTTAGATCCAGAAACCATAACCTACCATGGGATTTTTCTAAGTAAAATTGTCAGATGCTCAGCTATAGAATAAATAATATAGCATTTGGCAAGGATACAACTGGCTTAATTCCATGTTGAACCATAAATCATTTCCAGTGAGTCAAAGAAGTGATAGCTTAATTTTTCATTTCCTAATTAATTATTTCTATCACAATACACCTTTTCCAAACCCAGTTATTTTATAACCACTGGAAAGTCTATCTGAAGAATGTCATGTTCAAGTTTTCCCACATGGAATTTTAAAAGTCATTTATTTTTAGTGACTGTGAGACAAGACAGAAATAGCTACGGGGAAAAAAGGTTCATATGTTTTCAAACGTTAAAGTTTTTAAGTTTTAAAACTAAGTATTTTGTCAGTGTCCAGGGAGCAGTGTTTCTGAAAGTCAATGCCTTCTTTATTTTAGGTTGAAATATACTTATTACTTGTCTAATGCTTAATCAAAATGGTGCTATTCACATGTGTTATATTTCCTTTCAAAGAAGATACTTATTTGTTCTATTAGAAACTTGCAGTCTACTGACATTTTATTTGTAACTCAGTCATTGTGTTAAATAATCTACATACCATGTTATACTTCTGAGAATTACATTTTTCATGTGGTGCTTTTTGGTTTCCTATACTGTATTTGTCTACATGAAATTATGAGTTAATGACATCATTACTCTTAAAAGTGATATCAACCAAGTCCAATGATATCAACTAAGTCCAAGTAAGGCAACTGGAACTGAATTAAAAATGAAACTTAAATCTAGTATTCATGTCAGCTTTCAGCAACAATGACTCTCATCATTTTCAGGTCAAATAATTCAACTGAATGTTACTATATTTGATAAACCACTTTCTAGTCTCTTTTGAGTGCAGAAGAAATAAAATAAGAGAAATGACCTAAAGAAACTTTATAAGGGAGAATAGTTATAAAACGTGGGCTTCATTGTGTGGTGTGCACTATAGCATGGCTCTAATACTATAAAGAGAAAGCTAACATACAGAATATGTTTTTGAATGAATTTGTCTTTGTTAGAGTTTGTCTGTCAAGGCTGATACTCTGGATGGTCAAAAATGCATTTGCATCCAGGTTGCATGAATTAACAATGTTGAGCCCTGAGGGACCAAGCACAGAATCACATCTTGTATATGACTCAAATAGGAGTCAAATTCCTATGAGCGATCCTCCACAGTACCTGTCTCGTGATGAAATGCTAGTGAAACTGCATGAGAGTGATTCAGAAGTGTGTACTTACTAGCACCTTACTTCCAACACACATTTTATTTGGCCAAGCTGGTCACATGACTACCTGTTATCCATCAGTTGTATAAGACCACAGTGGGCAGACACTTAGTTCATCCTGATGGTTCATAGTGGATGTTAGTTGAGTAAAATGTCTTTTTTTTTTTTTTTTTTTAAAGTTAATTTCAGGCAAGCTCATAAGGAACGCATTTGACCCATAAGTTATTTGATTATTTCTGGCTCCCAGAGAAAAGCCATACGAATTTTTTTCAAGCCTTCTTTGGGCACTCAGACAAAATTTAACAAGTAAGGAAGCTCAGGGCTGCAGGGTGCACTGGTCAATGTTCTTATGCTAGGGGAGCAAGTCATTCAAATATAAACTAAGCCACCTATGCTGTCTATTTTTCCCCACATTAGGGAAATCAAATGCTCTGGTCCAACTTGCAAAGTCACAACATAGGCCCAGTGTAGAAGAGACATCAGCAGGTATAATAAAACAGACATTCCTCTAATCTGATTACCCTAGAGTGCATGCTGGAGAACAGGGAGAAACTGCAAATAACCTTAGAAAGAATTTGGCTTCAAAGTGCTTGAACTATTTAGAGTAACTGAGCTCCCTCTAGAATGTATTCACACCACAATATGTAATATAAAGAAGGAAAGAAGAGACACAGTTCTGCATGATGTAAGAGAGAGCTCCAGGGGCCAGATGTCTTTCCACTGAGCCCCTCCCCAGGGCAGCCCAAGGGTTCCTGGAAGCACCGTGGGAGGAGCCCAAAGTCTGGTTCTAGCCCTTTATTTTTAAGCATGATGAAACCGCTATCACCGAAATGATCTTCCCAAAGCTGCCAAGTTTACCCCTGCTCTGAACTGGGCTACAGCCTGCATCTTCTGACTCCCAGTCTAACATTTTGATTTTATCTGATCATATCAGTATGTCACACCAACTGGAAGCCAGAGGAACACCTTTCTCCGGAGTTTTCAGCTGACCAATAAGCTTAATGGCATTTTGATTGTTCAACAGACTCTTCACCTTAATATATCCTTTAACAAATCCTAATGTTATCCTTTCTAGAACTGTAGCCCTCTTTGTCTCCTATTTTTTCATTTACTGCTGTGGCAATAAAGTGATTTCCCCCTTTTATAGGTGTGCTTGGAATGTTCCAGGCCCTGTACTGAGTGCTTTATGCAGACCATACATCTCACAACAGCCATTTGAAGTAGATAGATTCTCATTTCTCCTAGTATATGGGCAAGAGAATGGAGATTGAAGTAGATTCGGTAAATTGTCTCAGGTCATACAAATCAGGAACTGCTGGATTTAAACTAGCGTGTCCAATCAGTAGCCTGAGCCCTTCACAACTACAATTCTTCTATAGCCTTTTTTTCCTGAGGGCCATCAGAAAAGAGAATATAATAGGTCATGGCACTTCCCCTCATATAAAAAAGGAAAAAATCCACAATAAAAGTAACACTTCATACACATTCTGCATTGAGATTATGTAAACTAATTTACACACATTACCTCATTGCAGGCATACTTATGGAATGGCGAATGGAGTAGCTTCAGGGCAAAAGCAGATTAAAGGGGAAACAAAAAAAAGAAAAAAGAAGATAGTACAATATAAGTATATGAGAAACTCCTCATTCACAGTTTTAAAACAGCAATGTCAACTATCTGAAGTATTCCCTACCCTCCCCACCAAGATGATATTTGTTATTGTTGGGTAGGATGGGCCACAATCATTTCCAAAGGAATTAAGGAAGAGCAGATGGTCCGTGGCTGCATATTATTTTATTGGGTTGGCCAAAATGTTCGTTTGGGTTTTCTGCAAGATCGTATGGAAAATCCCAAACAAATTTTTGGCCAACCCTATACTTTCTCGGTAAGCCAGGAAATCTGAGGAGAGTGTCTGGTTCCCCCCAGGTCAGGCCAGCAGTCCATGTACATGATTCTGAGGACATGACTCCTGGTCCAGCTCCCTCCTCCTGTTTCAGGAAGACAGTCAGGGACAAGGGACAGTGCCCAGCAGGTAGAACCAGGCAGCTAACAGCTCATCATTCCATTTGAAGCTCATCAGAGGACTACACAGAGTTAACATGAATCAATCAAGGAAACATGCCAAATAAACACATTTCACACAGTCCAACGTGGGAGCTAGGGTTTCCGCCTCCATCCTAGGACAACTGGTACGAGGATCAACTTTTCTGAGACTTCTAAGAGCATCAGCTGTCTTACCTTATTAATCCTACAGCAATTGATTCATTGTCCCTCTGACTGACTGTTATTTCTATGTGAGTTCTGCTTAGAAATCAGGGTGTGTGGAGGGAAGAAGCAAAATGGGGTTCATTTTCCTAGGCAAGCATTCCTTCATCCACTTTCCAGCACAGTTCCTGCCTGCTCCTCTCCCAAGAAGCTTAACAGGTAAGGGATCAAACTCACCCTCACCTTCCCTAACAATATCCACTGAGGTTAGGGTTAGTAACTTTACTAGAACTCAGAAAGAAAAGGACAAAGAAATGCAGCGGATATTTACAGACACTCCATAAACACTCTCCGACATACATCACAGCAGGATCCTCTATGACCCACCTCCCAGAATATCGGAAATAAAAGCAAAAATAAACAAATGGGACCTAATTAACCTTAAAAGCTTCTGCACATCAAAGGAAACTATTAGCAAGGTGAAAAGACAGCCTTCAGAATGGGAGAAAATAATAGCAAATGAAGCAACCGACAAACAACTAATCTCAAAAATATACAAGCAACTCCTACAGCTCAACTCCAGAAAAATAAACGACCCAATCAAAAAATGGGCCAAAGAACTAAATAGACATTTCTCCAAAAAAGACATACAGATGGCTAACAAACACATGAAAAGATGCTCAACATCACTCATTATCAGAGAAATGCAAATCAAAACCACTATGAGGTACCATTTCACACCAGTCAGAATGGCTGCGATCCAAAAGTCTACAAATAATAAATGCTGGAGAGGGTGTGGAGAAAAGGGAACCCTCTTACACTGTTGGTGGGAATGCAAACTAGTACAGCCACTATGGAGAACAGTGTGGAGATTCCTTAAAAAACTGGAAATAGAACTGCCTTATGATCCAGCAACCCCACTGCTGGGCATACACACTGAGGAAACCAGAAGGGAAAGAGACACGTGTACCCCAATGTTCATCGCAGCACTGTTTATAATAGCCAAGACATGGAAGCAACCTAGATGTCCATCAGCAGATGAATGGATAAGAAAGCGGTGGTACATATACACAATGGAGTATTACTCAGCCATTAAAAAGAATACATTTGAATCAGTTCTAATGAGGTGGATGAAACTGGAGCCTATTATACAGAGTGAAGTAAGCCAGAAGGAAAAACATAAATACAGTATACTAACGCATATATATGGAATTTAGAAAGATGGTAACAATAACCGGGTGTACGAGACAGCAAAAGAGACACTGATGTATAGAACAGTCTTATGGACTCTGTGGGAGAGGGAGAGGGTGGGAAGATTTGGGAGAATGGCAATGAAACATGTAAAATATCATGTAGGAAACGAGTTGCCAGTCCAGGTTTGATGCATGATGCTGGATGCTTGGGGCTGGTGCACCGGGACGGCCCAGAGGGATGGTATGGGGAGGGAGGAGGGAGGAGGGTTCGGGATGGGGAACACATGTATACCTGTGGCGGATTCATTTTGATATTTGGCAAAACTAATACAATTATGTAAAGTTTAAAAATAAAATAAAATTAGAGAAAAAAAAAAAAAAGAAATCATAGGCAAAATACTTCTTCATAAATTACATTTAAAAAAGAGAATTACCGAAAGAAATTCATCAACATTATCAAGTATTTATCTCTTAAATACAGGTAGTTTTCTTAGGAAATATATTTTTTTTAATTTATGTAATAAGATTCCACCCCAAAGGAGGCTTAATTCAGAGACCTGGGACTGACAATTGCACACGTGTTAACATTTGGGCTTTTCCACTTCAACTTCAGAGGGTACAGAAAGCTGAAGGTGAACCATCTGCTTAAATTACAGTTATAAGAAGTTCAGAAAAACATGACAATCTAGAGGAAATTGTTCTGTTTCTCGACTTTACTTTCTGCCGGTTTCATATACATCTGCAGTGCACAATTTCCACTTTCCGTTTCTTCTAAGGACCTCTGCCATGTACACAGGCATGATGCAGAAAGAGATCCCTGAGGATGACTCAGCAAGCGAAAGCGATGCATTAATAAATGATTCAGAAATGATATAAACAAGTGCTGAAATAGATGCAAACACATTAGGTGCCCTATACTCTGTAACTCCCTGGTAGTGAACACTTTCAGGAAAAGAGCTTTGGGGCCCAGGCATGCCCACCATGGTGCTCTGGGGAGGAAGGGAGCTTCGAGGAAGGGAGCCAGTTGGGGCAGCGCTTACCCGATGGAATGAGACCTACAGCCATAGCAGCACAGGAGAGAAAGGAGGAGCAAGGTTAGCACATCAGGATGCAGAGGAAGGACCACACTGCCCGCTGTCCCTTTTCAAAAGCCCCAGGGAAAAGATACGGGACCCCATTCCTTACTCTTTTTGAGTGCACTGACTTTAATGTCTTCACGATTGCTTTACCGACTCTTATCACTGTTTTTCTCATGGCTATAGCTGGATTCTCTGTTAAAGTTACAAGCCTTGTCCAAAGATTTCCCCTCCACTAGATCACACGCTGTTTGAGCGAATTCACCCAGAAATGCCAAGAAGATGGCAACATTACTATTATAAAAATGATTCCAATAGCTTGCATTTCTCCACAGAGTCCTTTCATAAATGTGACTTCGTGTTAACCTCAGAGAAAACCATCTGGTTAGGTAGCTATTAGCCATGTTATCTAGCAGACGGAGAAGGAGGCAGAATTCCGTGACTGGGCTGAGGGGCCTTCATTTAGGGGTCATCAGGATAAAAGGAGGACCTTAGCTCAGGAAATATTTATTTTTATAAAACGTCTAAATTAAATCTTAACATAGTGCTTTTCACTCAGTTATTAAAAGGTCCAAATTCTAAGTTTTGGAAACCTGTGAGTATTAACTTGTAATGACTTTAAACAAAAATTGAGAGGTCCTGTTTTTCTCCTAAGATATCTAAATTTTTCTAGCAATTTTTAAACAAATTCAGAAATGTGTTCCCAGAATTCACAAAGGGATATTATGATGTAACCAACAAAATATAAAATAATATGATATTAATACTTTCAAACTGCAAAGGGGTTCAAAGTAAAATGCCTGTGATAAAATTTTTAAATTTCCCCACTATCATTTTATAAATTGACAAGTTAATTTGAACCCCAAATTGAAAACCCACTAATTGTTCTCATTTAAGAATCATTATTGTATTAAACTTAAGTAATTTTCAAATATGATTTTTACATATATTACTTGTTCTAGTATAATCAAAATTAATAATCCTTTGTAAAACTTGTTTTCACAGGGACTTATCCTCATTTATATATAGATGTTAGATATTTAGCTTGAGAAAAATATAGATTGGAAAATATAGGTATACATATTATTACAGGATCATATTTGAATCTCTAGTAATAAAGACTACATCTCCCAATATTTTTAGACACAGTTTATAATGGAAGTGTTGTGTCCTCTGCACAGAGCGGTAATTAACGAAAAGTTTAGAACTCCTGGGAAACAGATTATCCATTATGCTAAAATAAAGCCACACTGAAACAGGAGGAAAGGCAGTCAACACACCTTGATATTATGCCCAGTTCATGCAGGAACATGAGTGTGTCAACATGTATATGTGTGAAACACAGTCTTTATTCTTTACAACTCATGAAATACAGCACACTCCTGTTCAGGGACTCTGCCTAATTTCTGTCCTGGAGGGCCACCTTGTAACTGAGATAGTTCCTTAGTAAAGTAAAAACTAGCATTTATTGAATGTTTAATACATAGCATGCTGTCTTCTGCTACTTGCATAATAACCTGAGGACGTTACTCTTATCTACATTTATAACTGAGAATACCCAGGTACAGGTAAGCTAAGTTACACTTGGTTCCTCAACACCTAACCAGTTGAAGTCAGATCACCTGGAAGCTTATTTCAAACAGATTCCTAGATGCCATCCAAGACCTACTTAGGTGCAATCTCAAAAGAGAGAGGTGGAATCTAGGAATATGCATGTAACAAGCTTCAGAGCTGTCTGTAAAGTCTCCTCCAGTTGGAGAAACACTGTTCCTGTTGGCAGTATTATGCCACTATGATCATTGTTTCAACTAAGTATGTGGAAAACAAATTTTATAAACATGACAAAACATATTTTCTTGGATATAACTGGTGATAAGGTCTTTCCTGTTTTAAGGAATTATTTAATTAGTTTAGATAAATGCTTTCCTGCCATTGAAATGACTGCAAATTTTATTCTAATAAAGCTAGGGTTAATTAATAATCCAAAATGCTTACCAGTTCATCACACGCTGCCTCTGAAGAATTTTAATTGCTTTTTGTTATTGCTTTATTAGCAAAAATGAAGATAAAGCAATGTACTCAGATTCATGCATATGTACTTACTTAATTCTAGCCTCATGAATGCCAAGTTCTTAAGATGATGCATGAATGTTGGGCACAATCCAGTAATTTTTGAAGTCAAAAAATAACTTAAACACAAAGATACAAATATTTGCCTCTAGGCATCAAAGCTGCAGAGTAATACAGAAAGCAATAATTTAAGAATCCAGTAAAATAATATGCACATAGTTTTAAAAAAGAAGAAATATAAAATGTACTTGAGAAGTTTTTAAAAATTGAACTTGATTTTTAGAGACAAAAATGACATTGATTTATAAAGAAAAATCTCCTAAGCATATCAGCCAAATTCAAAATAAACTATGATAGGTATTTAAATAAGCAAAAAAATATGAGAGCAGCAACTGTATGTAAGATAACTTTCTAGAATATAATATAAAAAATAAAAATGGTCAATATTACATTGTTCTCAGTTTCAAATCTTGATATTCACCCTAATTTTATATAACAAATACTGAAAATAACCAAAATGTGCAAAGGAACTGGTTTAAAAATTTTGGTAATTTTTAAATTTTTAAAATTTGGTAAATTTTACATTTAACAGCTGTGCACTGGAAGAGAATACATCCACTGAAAATGAAGATGTAATAAACACTTATTAAATATTCACAATATATTGCCAAAGTAAAGAAAGAATATTACCAGGTGCATATATCCATGGTACCTTTCTAGAATAAAAGAATAAATATCTATATATTTAGCATAGAAAAAAATATATATACTAGCTGTATGTGTACAAAAATGTAGCCAAGAATAGTTTATCAGAGCATATTCACTGAAAGCATATTTTAACTTAGTTTGAGTTACAGTGATTCAAATTCAGTATGTGCTGCATTCTTTTGGAATCTCTCCTTATTACTGGTGATTAAAGGTACCCTCTGTCTTCTATTTTTACTGAATAGTAGAAAGGGCATCTCTGGGATCAGATCCACTAAGCTGACCTTTAGGTAAAGGTCCCAATATAAAAATGTATCTCAGTCACCAATACGATCAGCCACATAAAATTTTAATCTAATTAAAGAAAAGAATGCCTTAGGAAGACTAGTCAATGGATAATGCCCCTCCTTGTCTCTGAAAGCCAAAGGCCAAGCCTCTTCCACATGGCTCTTTCCCACAGTACCTCATGTCTCCAAACTTCTTGCTGATGGCCGTCCCAACGTTGCTGAAAGCTGCAGTTGCCTTCTGCCCGGCATGACTCAGGGTTTCATGTGTTTTCTTATAGCTAGAAATAAAACAGAAAAATAAGAACAGCTTATTATCAAGACCACCCATAATACATCCATCGTCTTTCTCTCTCCTGTGTGCTTAGTCGCTCAGTCGTGGCCGACTCTTTGGGACCCCATGGGCTGTAGCCTGCCAGGCTCCTATGTCCATGGGGATTCTCCAGCAAGAATACTGGAGTGGGTTGCCATGCCCTCCTCCAGGGGATCTTCCCAACCTAGGGATCGAACCCAGGTCTCCCACATTGCAGGCAGATTCTTTACCATCTGAGCCACCAGGGAACTTTTGAAAGTTCCCTTTCCAAAACAGATTTAGGAAGATGATCCACAGAAGCAATTGCTTCTGTTCTTTGGGGAGGATGGATTGGTGGCTGCTCATCAGCAGGAAAGTCAGACCATGCAATCTGAATTCAGTAAAAATACACATTTGTAAGCCTAGATCTGAATGTGCAGATCTTTAATCACAAATAATGGAACTGCTTCAATAGTAGAAAATTATTCTTAAAGAGATGTATTAACTCTATGAAAGGACAATGAAAGCTCTAGCCATCAAAGCTAACACAGATTAGAGAATGCATGTTTCAAAGAGAAATGTAAGCTTTTCCTATTTATGTGGGTAAAAGGAACTATAAAAAGGCAAAATTGAACTAGTACTTATTTTGTAATATGGAGAGAGGTTGGAGTAAGAAGGGTGCATAATCTTAAGCTAATACAGTGACTTTTTTCAAGACAGTTTTAGGAATACAGTACTGCAATGATCTGTTCCTAAACCTATGTCCCCACAAGGCTGACTCCCCGAGGACAAGGAAGCCATTCATTTCTGTGTCCCTAGGATCTGGCAGCAGGAAAAAGGGGAAACTGAATAAATACTAGATGAAGGAATCAGTGATCGAAGGGGAAGCTCCTCTGTTGGTCTGAACTGGGAGTCAAGGCAGTAAGAACAGAGCGGTGTGATGGACTGTAGAGAGAAAATGGACAGACTTGACAAAAGGTTGCTAGTGACAAATGAAACAAGACAAAAAGATTGGCTTCAGGTTTTGAGCATGGTGGCAGGAAAGGCAGCGGTGTGTCCGCTGGCCTGGGAAATTTCTAAGCGTTAATAAACCAGAAAACAAAAGCACCTAACCTGAGGGAATATGTAAGTCAAGTCACTATACCGCACTGCTTAGACTTCTACAGAGCTGTTCCCAGGTAAGTTCCCCAATGCTCCCTGCTTAGCCTAGAACACTTTCATGCATATGGCGTCTCTGAGAAGACTATGTCCTATGAAATCCATTAAGTGGGAGCTTCCCTTATCCTTCCTCCCCTTCCACCTCCCACAAGTCATCCAGCCCTAAATATACTATCAGACTTTAAGCCAATGCTTTAAAACACCCTTGTTGGTTTCCTTGGGACTGAAATCACTTTAGTAATATGGTATTCTATTATTCTTTTTTGTTAGCAGGTAGAAAGAAGTCTATATTACCAGCACCATATGTTATTTATTTGTACAATGCCTGTGTTCTTAGGAAGTGTAAAAATCATGTATTATCTAGATGATAAAGTCAAACCAAACATTCATTACTAAACAGACATTTCCTAGGGAATAGGGAAAGACACATATTACACATCACAGCCTAAGTGAAGGGCCCCTCTGCAGTTATGCACTGCACAGAGCCTGTCCTTATGCTGCATCCTAATTGTGCTTGATCTTAAAACTGAATACACCCCCATCCAGATGCTAGGAGCCTGCATCTTGAAAAAGGGCCCTTCTGTCAGGCCACTGATAACCCCCAAGGAAGTCAGCATAGTTGCATTTTCCTCCCTTCACTGTGCCATGAAATTCTGTACATAGTTTGTGCTGTGCTCAGTCGCGCCCAACTCTCTGGCAACCCCAAGGACTGCAGCCTGCCAGGTTCCTCTGTCCATAGGTTTCTCCAGGCAAGAATACTGGAATGGGTTGCCATTTCCTTCTCCAGGGGATCTTCCTGACCCAGGGATCAAACCCACGTCTCTTGTGTCTCCTGCACTGGCAGGTGGATTGGATTCTTTACCACTACGCCACCTGGGAAGCCTACATAGTTTATACTGCTGCTGCTGCTGCTGCTGCTAAGTCGCTTCAGTCGTATCTGACTCTGCGACCCCAGAGACGGCAGCCCACCAGGCTCCCCTGTCCCTGGGATTCTCCAGGCAAGAATACTGGAGTGGGTTGCCATTTCCTTCTCCAACGCATGAAAGTAAAAAGTGAAATTGAAGTCGCTCAGTCGTGTCCGACTCCTAGCGACCCCATGGACTGCAGCCTACCAGGCTCCTCCGTCCATGGGATTTGCCAGGCAAGAGTACTGGAGTGGGGTGCCATTGCCTTCTCCAATAGTTTATACTACTAACACTTAAAACTGTTTTTCAACTCTACTGCATAAAAATATGTTCAATAATATTCAAATGATGAAAAACAACTTAAATGCTAACCTTCTGATTGACCTGACAACCTTCTAATTTAAAAGGAAGCAGTATTTAACATTTTAGATTACTAGCATCTCTTATTTTAAGCTAAATGTGAATTACACCATTGCTGAGTTTCATAATTGACAGAGCAGGAGACTAATACCTCTTCCTTAAATAAAAGTCAAAATGTTAAGATATCCTCAGGTTGCTGTCAGTTATGCACTGGGGGGCAGAAAACTCGAGAGTATTTGCTCTAAGACGTCGGTGTTGCGTGCCTCTCCTCAGGGTTCCCATAATCCCCTCCGCATAGCTCTTTCCAAACATTGTTCCTTTGTGCTGCAATTAGGGTTTTTGAATCCTCTCTGTGACTTATCTGAACTTCCTGAGGGTGGGGACCACATCTTGTTCATCATCTCTGTATCCCCAGCAGCTGAAATCAACCAGAACAAGAGCCCCCTGAGGCCAAAGGGAGGAAACAGAGTCCAGCTGGATTCCCCGACTTCAGGCACAAGGTGCAAAGTCAGGACTTTGCAGCGTGAACTTTCCCCTTCAGAGAAGAGCCGTGGTGACCTTAAAATGAGTGAGGGAAATTTGTCCTTGCGTGCTCTGAAGCAACTCCAGCAAACACCCGCTTTGGGGGAATATGGGCTGCCTTGGTAGTTCAGAAGGTAAAGAATCTGCCTGCAATGCAGGAGACGCAAGAGATGCAGGTTACGCCGTCCCTGGGTCGGGAAGATCCTCTGGAGAAGGAAATGGCAATCCACACTAGTATTCTTGCCTAGAAAACGCCATAGACAAAGACGCCTGGCAGGCTACAGTCCATGGGGGTCACAAAGAGTAGGACAAGTCTAAGCAACTAAGCATGCATGCACATGTATATATTGAGGAGAACGTTAAGTTCTACTCTCTTAGCAAATTTCATTTATACAATAGTGTTTTCAACTATGGTCATTATATTATACATTAGCTCCTCAAACCTTATTCAACTTATAAGTGATAGTTTGTACTCTTAGAAACCTCTCCCTATTTCACCCATACCCACCACCTCCAGAAACCACTCTTGCATTCTCTGTTTCCAAGAGTCTGACTTTTTTTTTAGATTCCACATATAAGAGATACTATGCAGATTCTATCCTTCTCTGACTCCACTTAGCATAGTGCCCTCAAGGTCCACCCATATTATTGCAAACAACAGGATTTCCTTTTCTCATGGTTGAATAATACTCCATTGTATCTGTGTGTGTATCTTTACATTTTAAGGACTGGGTAACCTTTAACCATTAGAACAGGTGAGCTCTTTGGCCAGCGTACTGACAGAGGGCTCTTCCTCTCTTCATGTCCTAGTGATTTGAAAATCAGTGTTAATAATCAAAAGGAGAAAGCATGTCATCCTCTAAAGTGTTCTGACCTAAAGCATTTTTCTACATGCAGGTAGAAAAAAAAATTGTAATTCAACAGTCTTTTTACAAGAAGATAAAATATCTTTATAGCCCAAATCTATTTTCTATTATGGAATTTAAAAGAGAGCATTACTTTAACAATTGCATATGCAGCACTTCACCACAGACACAAAAACTTTTTAGACTTCTTCTCTTCCAAAGGTTCCCCAAACACAACACCAAATCACAGATTTACCACTTGAATCTCGAAAAGGAGAACCTATGTTCTGCCTTGTATGATGAGGCCAGTAAGAATGAACAACCATGAGAGAGATGGGCTTTTAAAATTAGGTCTTTAATCTTCACTGGCACTTCTGAACCTAATGGTGCCACAACAATTCCTCATAAATAAGATATAATAATCTTTACTGACCACAATAGGCTGGAAGTCTTAGAAGCACAAAATCAAAGAGTAAATAAATCGTATACCAAGCTTCAATTTTCAAGCACTATGCATTTTTTTTAAAAGCTGAATGTTAGAGTTTTACTCCTCTGTATATAGGGTGAATTTATTAAGCTTCCAAAAAGATGGAATAGTTGAAATTCCATTCCATGACCTTCTCCCCTTTGTAGACTACCATTTGGTCTAATACAACTCAGAGGGGTTTATTGTTGGGGCAATTTCACGGGTTAGCAAAGGCCAAACACTCACTAAAATGAAGCACATCAGTTTGAATAGCCCACCATGACATCAGGTTTTCAAATTACTTTTCCTTCTATCTCCAGAAGAGATTCAATTTCTCCTCCAATGGTCTCCCCACCTCTTCACCCCAAGGCCACCCACCTCCCCTGTGCCTCCTTAAAGCCTAGAAACATTATAGAGCTTCAGAGAAGAAAAAAGAAGAGGGTAGGGGGACTTTTTGTGTGTGTTCTTAGAGTCTCTGAAATCAAGGCACCCAAAAAACTATGACAAAAACAACAGCAACAGCAAGCCCTGGGACACAGATGATGTCTTGACCTAATACTGTATGGTTATCTTTCTAAAAGGGAGATAATTTTAATCTGCTGTGTAGTTATTCCTAGTCATCTGGTTTCATTCCAGTATGAATCCTACCACAAACTAAAATATGCAAAATCTTTCATTAACATATCAGAGGTTTTCATTTCATTATAAATCAAACTAAATAGGTCATGACTGTTTAATCAGCATGCAAAGTATTGCCTCTGGAATACCTGTAGTGAGTGCCTTGACACCTAAAATTCTTTTTAGTGCTTTGAAATCTAATTCTATCCTAGCTAACCCTAGCCCAGTTCATCACTCCCTCACATCAAAATTTTCACCACATGATGCATAGATATTGTTCTAAAATCGGTGTGATGTACATTAATAGCAGGAATTTAAATATTTAAGGGAGAAAAAAAAAAGGAAAGATGGGTGAATGGAAAAAATAATGAATCTTACACACATATCCATCACTCACAGTTAATCCCAGTTAATATATTGGTTTCCTTTCAGTCTTTTTTCTACATATATATATTTTATAAGTGAGATGGGTTTTCACTGAATATTATGTTAGCTAGCATTTTTCCATGTAATTAATTTTTTTGGAAAAGTAGCATTTTAATGGATGCAAATTATTTAATAAACAATAATTTATTTCACCATTAAAAATATCCAGGGGAAAAATAGATTCTATGATCACATCCTACCCCTTGTCCCAACATAGGACTTTTCCCTTCCTTTCAGTTCAGTTCAGTCGCTCAGTCGTGTCCGATTCTTTGCGACCCCATGAACTGCAGCACGCCAGGCCTCCCTGTCCATCACCAACTCCCGGAGTTCACTCAGACTCACGTCCATCGAGTCGGTGATGCCATCCAGCCATCTCATCCTCTGTCATCCCCTTCTCCTCCTGCCCCTAATCCCTCCCAGCATCAGAGTCTTTTCCAATGAGTCAATTTTTCACATGAGGTGGCCAAAGTACTGGAGTTTCAGCTTTAGCATCATTCCTTCCCTTAGCAGTCAAGAAAAAAGGGTGAGAGAAAATGATCTCCTGAAATTATGTTGCTGATAGACTCAGGCCTCCCTCTTAAAAAAGAGATTTATTCTTCTTTACAAAGGAAAGTTCGCAACATTCCTAAAGGTTAGTGAGACCATAATCATCTGTATTTATTAATTAATCTCTTAGGAAATCTATTCTAGTCCTGTAGCTTTCACTGCATCAGTATGTAGATAACTCTCATGTCCATCTCTAGCCCTGATTTTTCCTCTGAGTCACCCCCTTGAAGCAACTTGTTGGTCTGTTGGGCATCTCAGACTAAGCACAGCTCAAACAGAATTTTTTTCAACATTTTATTTTGCCTTGGCTGCTAAGGTGTGTCTGACTCTTTGCGACCCTATGGACTGTAGCCCAGCAGGCACCTCTGTCCATGGGATTTCCCAGGCAAGAATACTGGAGTGGGTTGCCATTCCCTTCTCCAGGGGATCTTCCTGACCAGGGACTGAACCCAGGTCTCCTGCATTGCAGGTGGTTTCCTGCATTTCCACCAGATTCTTTACTGACTGAGCCACCAGGGAAGCCCTTCTATTGGAGTATAGCCGATTAACAATGTTGTGATAGTTTCAGATGAACAGTGAAGGGATTTAGCCGTATACATGTATCCATTCTCCCCCAAACTCCCCTCCCATCCAGGCTGCCACAAAACAGTGAGCAGAATTCCATGTGCTATACAGCAGATCCTTGTTGGTTATCCATTTAAAATATAGCAGTAGACCTGTCCATCCCAAACTCCCTAGCCATCCCTGCCCCCCATTCTTCCCCCCTTCCCTGGCAACCATGGTTCCTTCTCTAAGTCTGTGAAGCCAAAACAGAATTCTTGGATCTCCCCACCAGACCTGCTTCCTACAACAGCAAACAGCATACAAAGTGCCAGATGCTGTTCTGCACTCACTGAATCCTCACTACCTATGATACGTACTAATATGATCTCATTTCATGGAAGCCCCTCTGTGCTTGGGAGAGAAGAATCAGCAAAGAGAAAAACTGTTTCCCACTCAGATACTAGGAATGTAATATCTTTAAGTTCCAAAGGGTAATAGTAGGGAAGAAAATGCATAACACAAGGTCAAAAATTTCTTGATGGTGGAATCTGGGGTCAAAGATAGGAAGCCTCTATGGTTTCTCCATCAGGCCCCACCCCTCAACACACAAAAGGAAGAAAAATCACATTATGATTTGGGCACCTTCTTCCCTTTGGTACAAGACCACCTGGCAAGCAAAATATTTTAAATCATTAGAAAAGTACCACAATAGTTCATTATTTTGTGTAATTTTAACAAGTAACCCCATAAAAGCAAGACTGTAGAATATTCAAAGTTATTCTGCTGCTGCTGCTGCTAAGTCACTTCAGTCGTGTCCGACTCTATGCGACCCCATAGACGGCAGCCCACCAGGCTCCCCCGTCCCTGGGATTCTCCAGGCAAGAACACTGGAGTGGGTTACCATTTCCTTCTCCAATGCATGAAAGGGAAAAGTGAAAGTGAAGTTGCTCAGTCGTGTCCAACTCTTCTCGACCCCATGGTCTGCAGCCTACCAGGCTCCTCCGTCCATGGGATTTTCCAGGCAAGAGTACTGGAGTGGGGTGCCATTGCCTTCTCCACAAAGTTATTCTATACTTTGCCTAATATCAGACAAGAAGATAATAGCAAAACTGCAAACATTTCTGCTGGTCTACGAAAGAAAAACTTGCTTCTCCAGTGTTTCTCCTGTACTCTCACACTTACCAGCACACTCAGGACACTTTTGATACCAGATGTGTTTGTGTGGAGGAGTTTCTCACATCAGGAGGTTCTGTAACACCGGCTGAGTCTCCTACAATTTAATTCTGACACTACCTGGAGATCACATCAGATCCCACAGGTTAAAGGCTCAGTCCCACAAGAGTGCTCCCTACTCACCCCACTTCAGATGCAAATCGCGAGTCCAGATTATCACCAGTGCTCCTGACCAAAGTGTTAGTCACTCAGTCATGTCTGACTCTTTGTGACCCCATGGACTGTAGCCCACAAGGCTCCTCTGTTCATGGAATTCTCCAGGCAAGAATACTGGACTGGGTTGCCATGCCCTTCTCCAGGGGATCTTCCTGACCAAGGAATTGAATTGCAGGTACTGTCTGCAGCCACCAGGGAAGTCCAAGGGGCTATAAATCAGAGGTTCCTACAACCTCCTCCCCAAGTTCAATTAATTTGCGAGAGTGGCTCATAGAACTTAAGAAAACAGATTACTTGCTAGGTTATACCGATTTATTGTAAAAATTATATGATAAAAGATACAGATGAACAGCCCGATGAAAGAGGCATGTGGGGATGGGAACCCATCCCCATGTTCCCACGGAAATACCTGCTTTCCATGCTTTCTCCTGGGACCCACCTGCCTGGCACTTTCATGGGTTCAGCAACCCCAAAGCTTTCCAAATGCCATATTTCTGAGATTTTTATGGAGTTTCATCATAGGCATGATAGACCATTTCCAGGTCCTTTTCTCTCCATAGAGAATGGGGGCATGGGACTGACAGCTTCTAATCATGCCTTGGTCTTTCTTGTGACCGGCTCTCCTCCAGGAGTCCGCCAAGAGTCATCTTTTTAGAACCAAGGATACGGCTGTTACCCTGGAAATCCCAAAGGATTTAGGAACTCTGTGTCAGGAATCAGGGTAAAAGTGCAAACATGAGAACAAAAGATGCTCCTAGTGCTCTTATCACTTAAGAAATTATATGAATTTTGGGAGCTTTGTGCCGGGAACTGAGGCAGAGGCCAATATACACATACATATTCTATAGAGTAACAGGGATAAAAAGCACATCCCCAAAATATGAAAGATACAGGTTTTTCTCTTTACGTTAATGGTCAAAAAGTCTACAGTTTTTAAAACTGTCAATCATTTTTAATAGAAATTCAAAATATGTAGTGAGTGCCACGTATTCAAAGGATTTAGAATTTTATGGAAAAACATAAGCCTAAAGTATATATTTAACAAATGTTAAAAAATATGTATATTGAAGAGAAAGAATTTAAAACTGTACAACTCCATAAAAATAGTCTAAGTGAAAACAGAGTTTTGGTGAACAAAGTTTTATTTCATGGAGCTACTTTGTAGAGCCTGTATCATGCAACATATTAATGACCATTCATATTTCTATATATTTTACTTCTAGAGAAAATATTTTCCCTGGACACCAGTACAAAATAAGCCTTGAAGGAAAAAAAAATATAGAAGAGGCAAGACAGCAGGCTGAGTGATTACTTTTTAAGAAAAAAAATATACTTACGCAGTGGTTGTCTGCACGTCATGCCAGCCTTTGCTAAAGTTCTGTTTTAATTCATTCATCAGGTTCATGCCGAGTTTTTGTTTTATCTCCACAAGATGCCTTTCTTTTGCTGATAAAACTTGTCGTAAGGTTGTAATTTCGTCTTCCAGCTACAAGCAGGAGGGAAAATGATGGGGGAAAAATGTCAGACCAGGTGAAACATTCAAGGGCGGAAGCTCTCAGTGATCCAAAGCACCCTGGGCACCCTCTTGTTTACACAGCCCTATGCAAGGCCTTAGCAAACACATCCTGTAGAGAAGTCTAATATTTTTAAATGAAAGTAGATTTTTTAGTTTGAATGGTTCTAAATGTAAACACTACTCCTTGTAAAAAATTCACTCATACAGCAAAATACAAAGACAATAAAAACCATGTGTAATCTACTAGGAAATAGACACTGCTTAGAGTTTCTGGTTTTCAATCGTCCAAAGGTTTTTCTAAAATTATATGTAGGTATAATTTTTGAACAGGAAATTGATTGTGTAGTCTGTATCTAATAACTTCTTTTCAAGTGCCATTAGTCAGCTTAATTTTTTTGCCATCCACACCTAAGCATACATTGTGGTTTTGCCAAGCTGGCATTTTACTCCTTACTTAAAAAAAAAAAAAACGAAGCAGCTAAGTTTCATTTACATTCCAAGTGTCACTCTACTCCTGACCACAAACAGCATCACTAACCCTGTCAATCATCTTGCAAATGTGTTCCTTGGGTCACCAGAGACATAGCTGCTAGAAAAACAACTCAACAATGACATCTACTTTTGCAAAAATAGTGTTGTAAACCTTTGTATTCATAAAAAATCACTTAAAACAGGCAGAAATACTGAATCAACCATCTGAAATATTCTAGTAGAAAAGAACACTATCTTCAAGGTTTTAATATCAGCAAAATGTCCTAGTAGTCTAACATTATCCTTTTTTTTTTTTTTTTTTTTACAGTTGTGAAACGTTTTTGTATGTTCGTGGAAAATCACTTAGGCAGAAATACTGAATCAACCATCTGAAATATTCTAGTAGAAAAGAACACTATCTTCGAGGTTTTAATATCAGCAAAATGTCCTAGTAGTCTAACATTATCCTTTTTTTTTTTTTTTTTTTTACAGTTGTGAAACGTTTTTGTATGTTCGTGGAAATTTTCCTGAAGTCTTTCTAAAATGAATTCCACCTTCCATGACATGTTATAGTTAGTAGCATCCTATGTTTTCATTTTTTCTTTTTTCTTTGGCCATGCCAAGTGCCATACGGGATCTTAGTTCTCCTACCACAGATCGAACTCATACCCCTTGTGTTGGAAGCACAGAGTCTGGACCACCAGAGAAGTCTCCAAGCTATAGCTTCTTGACAAGCAAGAGTCTTCAGTATGCAGCTATATACTCATTACTCCAAAAGGAGTATATTCAGGGGTGGCCAAGGGGGACTATGTTTTTAGTCTCTCCATTCAATGAGAACACACTATCATTTTAAAATCAGATCCTTCTATCCTTTTGCTCTCATGTTATATTCCATATTTTCATCTTAGTCAACGAGCTCACCTGCATTTAGTCCATTGACTAAGATTTCTCAAGGTTGTATCTCTAGCTCTCTTACCATAGAAAATACTTGGGCTTCAGATCAGCTTTTTATTCAGCATAGAAAGATTTTTTTTCTTCTTTCTTTTGAATAAATAATATGTTTGAGTGACTGAAATAACTAGGAATCTGGTTTTATAGATATATTAGGTATTACTGCTTTTTCCAATGTGTAACAAGGGTAATGAGAAATTTTTTAACTTGCAGAGAAAAATTAAAGATGTAGAGAAGAAGAGAGAGGTTTAAACATCTTGGTATTCTCATCCTTTTATCTATGGAATCTCAGAAATTTATTCAAAATTATGGGGGACAGTAGGATATTCATTTGTTTTGGGGAGTTGGGAGGAATGGGTAAAGGATTCATAAGATTTCTAATGAAATCCATGGTCCCAAAAAAGTGATAGAAATACTGAAGTGACCAATTCATCAAACATCATCCTAAAGAAATATTAAATCCCACATATAATCATTTAAAAATTGAAGCATATGTTAAAAGGTATTTGTAGAGAAAAGACTTCTAATGATGAAAATATGAACTCAGTTACTCTATGCAGACTAATGGCAGGTACTATAATGAAAGTCTCACTATTTCAATAAAATGTTAGACTCACACTTCTTAATGCTTTCATTTATATATCAGTGATCTAAATATAATATATGCCAAAATAGTTATTAAGAAAATCCCAAAAGGTAAAATTAAAAGATAATTCTTAAATTATATTAACATGCAAGACTGAAAATGGTCAATCTCATCTCTTTCTGCAGAGCACAGAGTCCTGACACAGCAGAAAGTCCTTTAATCACAAATACTTTAAATGATGATCCTGGTGAGATTCAATCCCTTATTGGACTAATGAGAATTTTTGGCCTAGTTACATCAATTTCAGTTTATATAAAAGTCACTCAGAGAGCACATTTAAAATGAATATTCCAGAAGGAGGCCCCTTTTAAGGCCCTGAGATTCTGATGTCTCAAATTTGGTGAGGCCTGTCTATATATATTGGAGAAGGAAATGGCAACCCACTCCAGTATTCATGCCTGGAAAATCCCATGGACCGAGGAGCCTGGTGGGCTACAATCCATGGGGTCACAAAGAGTCGGACACGACTGAGCGACTTCTGTGTGTGTGTGTGTGTCTATATATATTATTTAACAAGCACCCCCAGATACTCTGATGCAGGTAGTATAGAAATTCTACATTGTAACCCATATCAAATTCATTTTGGAATGAGCTGGAGTGCAGGTAAATCATTAATTGAAGTATTTAAGATATCCTTTGCCTGTTAATTTTAAATTAATCATGTCTTCGTTAGAAACTAATAGTCTGGTTCTTTGGTTTCTTGATTCCCCTAGGAGATCTCCTTGTAGGATAAATATTTATGTACAAGATTAGATATTTAAACTTGGTTACTTATATATGAATGAATAGGAATTTAAGTGTTGGCGAGGATGTGGAGAAATTGAAACCCTTGTACATTGCTGGTGGAAATAAAAATGGTTCAGTCACTGTGGAAAATAGTCCAGCAGTTTCTCAAAAAGTTAAAGGTGGAATTATCATATGACCCAGCATTCCTATTTCTACTATATTCCCCAAAGAATTGAGAACAGATACTCAAACAAATACATGTATATACATGTTCATAACAGAACTATTCACAATAGCCAAAAGATGAAAACAATCCAAATATTCATCAAAGGATGAATGGATAAATAAATTGTAGTATATACATAAAATGGAATATTATTTAGTCACAAAAATAGATGAAGTACTGATATAAGCTACAACACACATGAACCTCAAAAACATTTGGCTAGATGAAAGGAATCAGACACAGAATGTCACATATTGTATGATTCCATTTATATGAAATACCCAGAATAGCTGAATCCAGAGACAGAATGCTGGCTCATGGCTACAGAAAAGAAGGGTAAATGGGAAGCAACTGCTTAGCAGGTAACGGATTCCTTTTTGAGATGATGAAAATGTTCTGGAACTAGACAGAAGTGGTGTTACACAACATTATAAGAGTACTAAATGCCATTGAATGATTCAATTTAAAATAGTTAATTTTATATCAATTTATTACAATAAAAATGTAAAAATACAAATGAACGAATGAGTTAGCCTCAAAATAAAATTTACATTAGAAGACTGAAGACTTACTTTTCTATTTATTCGGCCATATTACATAAAATATGTCACAAATACAGAGAAAGAAATAGCTTTTTAAACCATTAATTATCAGTATGATGTTTAGGAGTAAGAGCCTTTGGTCTCTTGTTCATACTGCTTCAAGTCATGCTTCTTCTCCTGCCCTGGCTAAGAGTAAAGAAGAACTAAAATTAAAATGCAGATACTATCTGGGAGAGTATGACAGGCCATGGGTTAGCAAGACATTTGGTCAAACATTATTCTGGCTGTGTCCTTGAGGGTGATTATGCATGTGATTAACATTTAAACTGACAGACTGAGTAAAGCAGATTGCTCTCCCAAAGTTGGTGGGCCTCACCCAATCGGTTGATGACTTAAATAAAAAGGCTGACCCTCCCTTGAGTAAAAGGGAATTCTATTTGCCTGACTGCTTTTGAGCTGGGACGTTGTTTTGTCTTGTTGTTGTTTGGCTTTTTTGTTTTTTCTTGCCTTCAGCTTCAAACTAAAACATCAGCTCTTCCCAGACCTTTAGACTGAGCTGCACTATTGACTCCCCTGGGTGTCCAGCTTGCTGACTGGACACAGAATCACATTAGCTGACTCCTTAGAATAACTCTCTTTGTATATACATCCTATTGGTTCTACTTCTCTGGAGAACCCCGATTAACACAGAGGGGTGCTACAGTAAGACGCTATTGGTTATGAAGGCTTTAATTGTTCACCAGTTCAGTCCAGAAAGAAATAAGGACTTGAAGGAAAAAACTGGGAAAGGAAGGAAGAGCCCAGGACACTTATTTGTCAGCCTGAGACAGGTGGCTTGAGGGCACTGTGTGCTTTCCTTGGGAAACCACACGCCAAGAAGGAACAGCCAAAAGAGGCTTGTCTACTTAGTAACGCTGTCTGGTAATTTTCCTACTCCTATTAATGCCTATTTTTCTTGAGTCATTTTATCGAGGTGACATTGGCAGTACTTGATTATTATATAATCATAAATTTACAGTTATCAGGCCAACACTTCATCCTTTTCAAAAACCAAGCCACATTATAGAATACTGAGCATCAAATGCAGCTTCGCAAAATGAAAGTGGGAGTGGGATGTTAGTAGCACAGAACTAATGAGCAAGTTTATTTAAAAAGAGAGCTAGGAAAAAAAAAAAAAAACCCACAGAATAGATGTGTAAAGAACTCAGAAAAGATGTTAGGAGCAGCTGGTAAGAGGACTAATGAGAACAAATACTTAAAACAAATAGTATTTCTTTATATATGGACAAGATTTGTTTAAAAAAAAAAAACCCATATTCTACTTCTGGAATTTACAAATACATACATTTGTTGGTGCTCTGAATCAAGTTCATTAGAAATGTTAACTGCACACCCTCCATGTGTACACAAACCACTGCATCAGGTCAGAAGTGATACTGGTGTTGCGTTGAAGGAACTTTTTTTTCTTTTTTTAGAGCTCAGCTTTTTATTGAATGTGTTACTAAAGAGGCTTAGTGAAAAAAGACCAGAGCCCATGTCATCATCAGACTCTTCAGATTCTGCTGTCTTTGCTTCTACTTTCTTCTCCTCAGCTGGGGCAGCAGTGGTGACCAGGGCAGGTCCGCCAGCCCCAGAGGAGGTTCCCGATGTTGACACCGGCCAAAGCCTTTGCAAACAAGCCTGGCCAGAAAGGCTCAACATTTACACCAACTGCTTTTTTTTTTTTAATTAATTAATTTATTTTAATTGGAGGCTAATTACTTTACAATATTGTAGTGGTTTTTGCCATATACTGACAAGAATCAGTGAACACATGTACACCAGCTGCATTAATGAAGGCATTGATCTTATCCTCCAGACTGTCACCTCATTGTCGTGCAGAATGAGGGCTGAGTGGGTGCAGGCGAGCTCCAAGATGGAGGCCAGGGTGCAGGCGAGTTAGCTAGGAGGGGGCTGCCAGGCACAGTGCTAGTTGCCGGATGAAGTGAGAGCCTCACCCCAAAATGGCCTTAGTTTCCTCAGAAGGACCAAGCACCTTAGCAGCAGCAGAGGAAAGCTGAAGGAACTTTTAAAAAAACGCATATTGCATGACCACAATAACAAACTCAGGACTGAACAGATTCCTCTTTTAAAATGCAGACTTCCATCTAAGATGTAGTAGCCTCTTGGACAGTATTTGCTTACGTCTCTCTTCTCAAGGACAGGTCTTCCTGCAGCCAGCACTTGGTAAAAGAACAATATGCTGGTTGTGTGAGTGAATGCAGTTACAGATTCACCCTGAAGTCTAAAGGTATCCTCCTGGAATATGGGCTACAAAACAGCGTAAGGTAAAAGCAGACCAGGGTGTGGGGGAAATGGAGCAGGGTGGATCCAGTACAGCTGACAGACAGTAGAAGAATTCAAGGGAGGGCAGTGTACAGAAGGGGAGACTGGGTGCCCGGCATACCCTGCGACTCCTTTAAGCAAAGCAGTCAGACATAAGACGTCCTTCTACACAAAGCTCTTGCCTTGGATCATGGCCACAACTGATTGCCTGACTCGAAAGCAATATAACAGGCTGATCTGTGAGGTGTCCACCCACGTGGCTAACAGACCCAGTGGGATCGTCCCTCAAACAGAGAGGAGCTGCTTGTGGGCAGGGGTCCTGGAAAAATATCTCTGGAGAACTGAGGTAGATAAGCTGAGCTGTTTACAAGACATCTCAGTTCTTCATAGGGCCAGCGGTGAGACCGCTGAGATGTCCTTGATACAATTAAACCCTAGCATCTGAGGTCATCTGAATGCATGTGTGGTCTGAAAGAACCTAATTTGTGTGTGTGTGCGAAGGGCAGGCACTATATAAGGGCAGAAAAAGCGGGTTTAAGAAAAGGGTGAGCATAAAGCATTGGTGGCCTGAGGTGGAGGGAGAAGAAATGGGAATGTGAAAAGGAAAAATAGCAGATTACTTTCTTTGCTTTTTGCTGCGCAGGAGCAAAGAGCTGTGCCCAGTGCCCCCAGAAGTCACACTGCTGCCCTTAGCGAGATGCAGTGCTTCTTCACTCCTGAGGAATCCAGAAATGAGAGACAGGAGGCATGGAGGCTAATGCATCGTAAGGGATGAAAACATCAATCCTGATAACATGAACAAGTAACAGGGAGTCTGATGTTACTTTCAGAAGTCAGGCTCAAAAAGTCTTAGGAGTGAGACACACTGGAGGATCGTTAATGTGGCCAAATGAGACAAAAATGTGTGAAAACTTTGGGTTTTTATATTCATGGGGGCAACCACTGAGAACCAAGGCTTACTGTTTCTCGATTATCAAAGTAATACATGATCATTGTTGAAAGTTTAGAAAATATAGAATGCAGGTGCACAAAACATAGATGTATGTATGTGTGTATCCATCCGTCTGTCCATCTACCTATCTGTCTATCAGTAACTGCCGAAAGAAAAATCAAGTCATTTTATAAAACTTGGTCTGTTACAGAGATTGTGTACGAACTTAAACTTGGACGGTAGCAGTGAAGGAGTTAAATTTTGGCTTAGAATCAGTTAGCTAACACTGGTCTGTAGAATATAACTTTTGGACACCAAAACTGACACAAACAAGTCATGATCCAGGATTCCAGGCCTTAAGAAAATGTGGAGCTAGGACGTTCTCTGTCAAGGCTGACTGGTCCATGAACCCTGGCAGGTGTGGCCAATGTGAAGTCAACAAGGTGGTTCTGGATCAGTGGCCACAGACAGACCCAGCTAAAGAACTAGGCCATTTGATCCGAGGCACTGTCCTTACTAAAATAATCTCTGCTGCACTAGAAGAACAAGCTGCTCTTTTATTTGAGCATGAAGTTATTTTAGGGTGTGTCTTGTGAAAGCACCTGAAATGTCTTCAGTATTATTAAGAGCTATCATGAACACTCAGCATCAGAACCTTAGAGCTTGGAGAGTCTGGGATGAATGAAGTGGGGTGAGGGTAAGGTGAAGCTTAACTTAAAGCAGTAGAAGAGGCCAAAGCAGGAAGGTGGAGCCCTGCTTCCCACTGGACCAGGGGCTTCCTGTCCTCTGAGCCAGGGATTCAAAATGGGGAGGAACACTGGCCCCTTCCCTCTTGCCCTATTGCTGCTTCTGCTTAAGAAGCTCCCCTTCTCCTGCCCTTTCCTCCTACAATGTAAACGCTCCTTAGCAAACTGTTGAGGGGCTAGTGGGTGATACAGACAAATGGCTTGAACTAAGAGTTGTCTTCAGGACAAGCCAGGCAGCCTCCCCGAATCTAGGACCAGATGCTCAGAGCAACTACACAAGATCTAAGCCTAACTACACAAGATCGAAGCCTAAAGTCATCACAGTTCCCTCTCCACCCCCAGAGTTCTATTCTTCTGAAAAACAGCACATCAATTTAATAAATTCAGTTGCTTCCATGACTGACTTGTCATTATAAAAATAAATCATTTCCAAGTAGTTGTTGAGCTAGGCTGCTGACCAAAAACAACAACTGCTCTTAAAAGGTAGCTGGCATCTAAACTGAGGTCTTGAAGGAATTCCATCAGGTTTAAGCATTGTGATACTAAATGTGAGGTGCATGTTTGCAACTCTTTATTGTTGCTTGAGCATCATGACCATTTGTTTTCCTATGGTCACCATTGGGCAATGGACCATTAGCACCACAAAATACCATAGAAAATGAATTATCTTACAATTCAACACCTATTCAATCTTATTAAATGAAAGACAACATTACTGTAATATGGACCTTTTATTGGTCATATAAATGTTCCAATATATTGGTCCATATAAATGGACCTCCATTTCATAAAACCTTACAGAAAAACTCAAACAAACTTTTTGGCCAACCCAACATCAGACTAACAATAATGCTGAGAATCCGGAGATAGGCATAGCAACAAGAAGATCACTAAGCATACCTGAACTAGTTCTGCCTTTAACTCTTCTTTTTCTTCCTCGGAGAGCATGCTAGGGGAGTCAGCACTGGCTATTGCGTCTTCATCTCTTCCTTGCAGTGGTTCGGTCTCCAACAAACCTTTAGGCAAGATTGGTAAAATATACTGTCATTTAAAGAATGAATTTAGCCAAATTCTAGTTCCACAGTCTGAAAGACTAGATACTCTGATCGACCCTCTCTCTGAAAAACAACTACAAATTCCAGAAGAAAATCATTCTAAATGTGTAATGAGCTGCCAAGAAAGTGAAGAATACTAAGAATCGCCCAAAGTTAAGTGAAAGTGGGAAGCTATAGATACAAACGAGTTTTCATTAGTTCTACATTTGCCACCGAGATGAATCCCAGCCTCGGTTTCCACTGTCCCTTGGGATGCAGATGACTGGGGACAAAGCCCAGGACTATTGAGGGAGAGGATTTTATGAAGAGACCTCTCCATAAATCTACGTCCCCACAGGGCTACACCCTAAGAGTAAGGTGAACTAGAAATAAATACCCTTCATCCCCACAGGAATCTACAAGGCAAATCACCTGCCTTGACCCTCAGCACAGAATGGACAGACCAATAGAGCCTCCCCCAAGAATTCATGACATCCTCAGGTGATCCAAAAGAACATTGAGATCAGTTCAGTTCAGTTCAGTCCTTAGTCATGTCCGACGCTTTGCGACTCCGTGGACTGCAGCATGCCAGGCTTCCCTGTCCATCACCAACTCCTGGAGCTTGCTCAAACTCATGTCCATCGAGTTGGAGATGCCATCCAACCATTTCACCTTCTGTCATCACCTTCTCCTCCTGCCTTCAATCTTTCCCAGCATCAGGGTCTTTTCCAATGAGGCAGTTCTTCCCATCAGGTGGCCAAAGTATTGGAGTTTCAGCTTCAGCATCAGTCCTTCCAATGGATACTTATGACTGATTTCCTTTAGGATGGACTGGTTGGATCTCCTTGTACTCCGAGGGTCTCTCAAGAGTCTTTTCCAACACCACAGTTCAAAAGCATCAATTCTTCGGCACTCAGCTTTCTTTATAGTCCAACTCTCACATCCATACATGACCACTGGAAAAACCATTGACTAGATGGACCTTTGTTGGCAAAATAATGTCTCTGCTTTTTAATATGCTGTCTAGGTTGGTCATAGTTTTTCTTCCAAGGAGCAAGCATCTTTTAATTTCATGGCTGCAATCACCATCTGCAGTGATTTTGGAATCCAAAAAACAATGTCTCTCACTATTTCCACTGTTTCCCCATCTATTTGCCATGAAGTGATGGGACCAGATGCCATGATCTTAGTTTTCTGAATGTTGAGTTTTAAGCCAACTTTTCACTCTCCTCTTTCAATTTCATTAAGAGGCTCTTTAGTTATTCTTCACTTTCTGCCATAAGGGTGGTGTCATCTGCACATCTGAGGTTACTGATATTTCTCCCAGCAACCTTGATTCCAGCTTGTGCTTCATCCAGCCTGGCATTTCGCATGATGCACTCTGCATATAAGTTAAATAAGTAGAGTGACAATATACAGCCTTGACGTACTCCTTTCCCGATTTGGAACCAGTCTGTTGTTCCATGTCTGGTTCTAACTGTTGCTTCTTGACCTGCATACAGATTTCTGAGGAGCAGAAATCTGGTCTGGTATTCCCATTTCTTGAATAATTTTGCACAGTTTGTTGTGATCCACACAGTCAAAGGCCTTGGCATAGTCAATAAAGTAGAAGTAGATGTTTTTCTGGAACTCTCTTGCTTTTTCGATGATCCAGCAGATGTTGGCAATTTGATCTCTGGTTCCTCTGCCTTGTCTAAAACCAGCTTGAACGTCTAGAAGTTCATGGTTCACATACTGTTGAAGCCTGGCTTGGAGAATTTTGAGCATTACTTTGCTAGCGTGTGAGATGAGTGCAATTGTGTGGTTGTTTGAAAACTCTTTGGCATTGCCTTTCTTTGAGACTGGAATGAAAACTGACCTTTTCCAGTCCTGTGGCCACTGCTGAGTTTTCTAAATTGCTGGCATATTGAGTGCAGCACTTTCACAGCATCATCTTTAGGATTTGAAATAGCTCAACTGGAATTCCATCACCTCCACTGGAAGCATCACTACAAACAAACCTTCAGATTAGAGGTATTAAATAAAACTATTTTTGACTTTGGTAATGGAAATATACAGATATGAAGCCTAGAACAGCTGCAGCAGTGAGGAAACATCATGACCACACAGACTCTTGGTAAGGGGTGTGGGAAGTGCCTGGGTTCTTGGTGACACCATTGTGCCACAGATTGTTGAGGGACTTCTGACTTGTCATGTGAGCAAAATGCTTTATTAGCAAAAAAATAAAGAGGTTCCCTATGGAGTTTGTCAGCATCTGGCCAATGCAAATGCATTGTTCTCTAGGGGCATAGGACACAGGTACACACATATAGGGAAGCTTTATTTATGACATGAATTATGACAGCACTGGCATTTATACTTCTCCACATAAAGGGAGGTCATACAATACATTCTACTGGAATAACTTGTTACCCATATTAAAAAAAAAATGGGACACCTTCACACCATTCACCAATATTAAATTATAAATATTTTACAAGACAACATGGGACTTCATATTTATGGACTTCTATGTAAGAAAGGCAGAGAAGGTAATGGCACCCCACTCCAGTACTCTTGCCTGGAAAATCCCACGGACAGAGGAGCCTGGTGGGCTGCAGTCCATGGGGTCTCGAAGAGTCGAACACGACTGAGCAGCTTCACTTCCACTTTTCACTTTCATGCATTGGAGAAGGAAATGGCAACCCACTCCAGTGTTCTTGCCTTAAGAATCCCAGGGACGGGGGAGCCTGGTGGGCTGCTGTCTATGGGGTCACACAGAGTCGGACATGACTGAAGTGACTTAGCAGCAGCAGCAGTAGGTAAGAAAGTATTTCTTAAGATACACAAAAAAGGGAAAATCTTGAAAGAAAGGAGGGATAAGATGAAGAATGAGGTATCACCTCACACTTGTCAGAATGGCTATTGTCAAAAAGACCACAAATAACAAATGATGGTGAGGAGAAAAGGGAATCTTTGTGCACTGTTAGTGGGAATGTAAATTGGTGCAGCCATTATGGAAAGCCAGTATGGAGGTTCTTCAAAAAGCCAAAAATAGGATTTACTGTATGAGCCATCAATTTCACTTATGCATGTTTACCCAAAGAAAACAAAAGCACTGATTTGAAAAGATATATGTACCCCAATATTCATAGCAGAATTATTTATAATAACCAAGATATGGATGCAGTCTAAGGGTCCCTCAACAAATGAAAGAATAAAGAAGACATTGCAACAGGTGGATGGACCCAGAGGGTATTATGCTTAGTGAAATAAGTCAGACAGAGAAAGACAAATGCTGTTTGTTATCATTTTGATGTAGAATCTAAAAAAATAAAACAAACAAATAAAACAGAAACAGCCTCACAGACATAAAGAACAAACTGTTGGTTACCAGTGGGAAGAAGGATCGGCAAGGGAAAACATAGGGGTAGAGGATTAAGAGAGACAAACTACTATCTGAAATAAATAAGATACAAGGATATATTGTAAAGCACAGCCAATATTTTTATAATAATTTTAAATGGAGTATTTGTTGTTCAGTCACTCAGTCGTGTCCGACTCTGCGTGACCCCATGGACTGCAGCACGCCAGGCTTCCCCGCCCTTCGTCTCCCAGAGTGTGCCCAAACTCATGTCCATTGAGTCGGTGATGCCATCCAACCATCTCATCCTCTGTTGTCTCCTTCTCCTGCTGCTCTCAGTCTTTCCCAGCATCAGGGTCTCTTCCAATGAGGTGGCTCAGTATATCAAAACACTGAATCAGCTTTTCACCACCAAAGACTACAGCTTTTGTCAGGCAGTTTTCTTCTACAGCTCAGCTCTCGTCTAGTTCCTAGAACCCTGACCTCTCCTCCAGCTTAGGGACTGTATTGATTTCCTGCTGCTGTCATTCTGAAGAACTACAACATCCCCTGTTCGTTTCCCTTAATCCTTCCTATCTTTCTAATAGTTCCTTCATTAAACCCTTTTAAATCAGGCACCTTCTTTGAGCATGCCATCCATCAAGTTCTTTCCTGGTCCCTGACTGATACAGGAAGACTGCCCCCACTCTCCTTTTATTTTGGGGTGAGATGTCTAGAAAAAATAAATGTTTCAGATTGTCCCATACCAACCTGGAATGCAGCCACATCTCTGTAAACTGGTCAGGTGCTGGGTGGTGGGGCAGATTGACCCCTGGTGTTTAGTTTCCTAATTCAATCTTCTGCAGTCAGGTAACCACGCATGGGATCCAGAATACCTGTCGTACTTAGGGAGAAACTTGCCACCTTGGCCAGGGGTGGGGGTCCTGCAGCCGGAGTGGAGGGTCCTGGCTCTGGCCAGAGGTCTGGATGGAGAAGGTAGAGAGATCTGACACCAGTGAGTGCCAAAGTGAGGCTGAATCAGCCTGGAAGGGCTACTGGGCCCAAACTCAGGTGAGGAAGACAAGATCACAAGCAATATCTGCAGGAAACAGCAGCAGCAGAAGACTTCATGGTCCCAGCTGCCCAAAGAGCCAGTGCAGAATACAAGGCACTACATGGGCCCTTCCTGCTTCCATATACTAGCCACCCACTTAGCTGGGACAAGGGAAAGGGCAGCTATAAAAGGAGAATTCTGAGCTCAAGGGTACTTTTACTGAGAAATTGAGTATTACTTAAAGGGGCTTTAAAAATGATTGTACTGGAATGGACTAAACCACTTCTTCTTCCACACTATCCAAAGCCCAGGGGTGGTAGGGATACAGGTATAGATCAGGGATAGGTTTAAAAAACAAAATGGAGCACTTGTATGTACACCAAGATGTAGTGTGAATAAATCTTGTGGTCCTGCTGTGGAGTACTTTGCACACAAAGATGACCGTTTTACTTTCATTTAATTGTTGTTCAGTCACTCAGTCATGTCCAGCTCTTTGCGACCCTATGGACTACAGCACGCCAGGCTTCCCTGTTCTTCACCAACTCCCAGAGTTTGCTCAAACTCACGTCCATTGAGTTGGTGATGCCACCCAATCATCTAGTCCTCTGTTGTCCCCTTCTCCTCCTGTCTTCAATCCTTCCCAGCATCAGGGTCTTTTCCAATGAGTCCGCTCTTCACATCAGATGACAAAGGTATTGGAGCTTCAGCATCAGTCCTTCTAATGAATATTTGGGATTGATTTCCTTTCATTTAGTACATGCAACAAAATATACAGATTCGTTTTAATAAAAGTAACAAATATCTACAGGTCTGACTCTACTGCAGGATTCATGCTTCTGCCTTGGCGAGGTGACATCCTGGGGAAGCAGGTAGGTCTCTAAATACCTGTCCAGTGCTAGCATCTTCCTGCTTTCACTGTATCTACCACTGGCCGGTAATGACTCAGATGGGTCAGTCCCACATATGGGGCTGAATGACAACAAACTGAACCAGATCCAACTGAGAAGTCATTGTGGGCTGGTCTCAGCCATTGCTAATGGGGTCTCTCACTCATAGGACCTGGGTTGGGAGTCTGGCTCAGTCACAAGTCACTGGGCTCTAATTTAGGCTAGTCTGACTCCTAACCCTTCTATATCTCACAGCCATTTGAAGAATAGTAAACAAAATGTTGGTAAACACAAATCAAGAGTGAGCTCTGGATTAAAATATCTCCCCTCTAGTCTTGAAATGAAATCAGCCACTGGCATCAGCACACTTTTAATGCATCTTTGTCAAATGCTCCAATGAATTGCTGTTGTTGTTCAGTCACTAAGCCATGTCCGACTCTTTGCGACCCCATGAACTGTAGCACGCCAGGCTTCTCTGTCCATCACTATCTCCCTGAGTTTCCTCGAACTCATGTCCATTGAGTTGGTGATGCCATCCAAACATCTCATCCTCTGCCTTCCCCTTCTCCTTTGCCCTCAATTTTTCCCAGCATCAGGGTTTTTTCCAATGAGTCAGCTCTTTGCATCAGGTGGCCAAAGTATTGGAGCTTCAACTTCAGCATCAGTCCTTCTAATGAATATTCAGGGTTGATTTCCTTTAGGATGGACTGGTTGGATCTCTTTGTTGTCCAAGGGACTCTCAAGAGTCAGTGGATTAGGTTGTGGCTTCATGTATATGATTGAAACAGTATAGACAGCTATGAGTTAAAATGACTATGAACTGTGATTTCAGTTGAGTGATCATATCCTGAATTGCTGGCATATACAGAAAAGTTACAGAATTTCTCTTAAAAAGCAAAATAGTCTTGCTGGTATGTGTGTGTTTGCACCAATATTCAGAAATAAACAAATTTAGCCTAACAAAGAAGAATAGTGTATATTTTCAAAAACAACACACAGCTATCCTAAGGACTTAAAAAAGAATTCAATAAAATAGCTCAAATGAAAATTAACCATGTTTTAAATAATAAATTTAAGACTGCAATATTTATTACTTAATCACATTTTCTTTAGGATGTTTGGTAAAAATAGCTTTAGGCATTCTTTTAACATAAAACTTCAAAGTATCTCCACTTATTCCCTAAGGGAAAAACAACTGAGCTAATATCAATCCTGTTGGATTTATGATTATCTTTAAGTGAACAAAGCCCCTAATACATATTAATTTGAGAAGGGCAGAAATTAAAGCTATAAAACAAATTTATTCATTGGAATCCTTTCCACAGGATTCACTAAATCTTCCACAAAGAAGCCAAAATATTGTTTCTTAGGCACCACCTTGTAGTCTCGGGAGAGGCCTCAAATGTTAACAGCAGTACAGTGAGGCCTCTGCACTGCCATGTCCTAAAACCAAGGCCTGAGCCCTGAGGCAGGACAGAACTGGGTGGGGGTAACCTATCTCCAGCCTTTGAGAGCAGGGGTGAGACATAAACCCCGACTGTCGCCTATGACAGTCTGTAGCTGTAACATATGCAGCCTCACCACCATCCAACACTGGAAAAAATCCAGGGTGGGCTTTCATCTCCCAAACCCTCTTGTATAGGAGTTGCTTAATGAATGCTTATTGAACCAATACCCTAGAATAGAAAACCAAGCTATCAACTCTTCTTTTTGTTCACTGAAGTATCAGTTCAGTTCAGTTCAGTCGCTCAGTCGTGTCCGACTCTTTGCAGCCCCTTGAATCGCAGCACGCCAGGCCTCCCTGTCTATCACCAACTCCTGGAGTTCACTCAGACTCATGTCCATTGAGTCAGTGATGCCATCCAGCCATCTCATCCTCTGTCGTCCCCTTCTTCTCCTGCCCCCAATCCCTCCCAGCATCAGAGTCTTTTCCAATGAGTCAATTCTTTGCATGAGGTGGCCAAAGTACTGGAGTTTCAGCTTCAGCATCATTCCTTCCAAAGAAATCCCAGGGCTGATCTCCTTCAGAATGGACTGGTTGGATCTCCTTGCAGTCCAAGGGACTCTCCACCCGGTGAGTCTTCTCCAACACCACAGTTCAAAAGCATCAATTCTTCGGCGCTCAGCCTTCTTCACAGTCCAACTCACATCCATACATGACCACAGGAAAAACCATAGCCTTGACTTGATGAACCTTTGTTGGCAAAGTAATGTCTCTCCTTTTGAATATGCTATCTAGGTTGGTCATAACTTTCCTTCCAAGGAGTAAGTGTCTTTTAATTTCATGGCTGCAGTCACCATCTGCAGTGATTTTGGAGCCCAGAAAAATAAAGTCTGACACTGTTTCCACTGTTTCCCCATCTATTTCCCATGAAGTGATGGGACCGGATGCCATATATATATATGTATAGATTTTTCATATTCTTTTCCATTAAGGTTTCTTATGGGATACTGACTACAGCTCCCTGTGCTATATAGTAGGACCTTGTTGTCTGTCTATTTTATATATAGTAGTTTGTATCTGCTAGTCCCAAACTCCTGTTTTATCCTTCCCCACCCACTTTCCCCTTTGATAACCATAAGCTTGTTTCCTACATCCTATCAAGTCTTCTCGATGCCCTTTGCATATCTCTTCATTATCCGTCATATTTTTCTATCCTTTTGAAGTTTCACTGCTACAACCCAATATTGCTTGCTGTGCCTACTGCTTACTGTGATTTAGGCTTTTATCACTACACACTCAAAAGTATTTAAATCTCAGCTAAATTTTATCTCCTTGCTTTCAGTGGCTTTCTCCACAACTCAACCTACACAACACTCAAATTAATATTTTGAACACAATACTCTCATCATGTCAAAACTAGTTTAAAAAACATTAAGTGGATGAGATTTGTTCCTAAACTAAATTTGAAAATTCTAATACTAGCATTCAAAACCATCTACAGCAGTCTACAAGTGATGATTCCAACTAGCTTACCTAAGGTTTTCCCACCAATGCTTCAAAACCCAACAGGCCGTCACATGCTATGTCCCTCAGTCATATTCTAGTCATTCCTGTTTTCATACCACCCCATCTTTCTCCCAATTCTCTCTCCCCTTCCTCTTCAGTTTCTCTTCTGAGGATCCTACCAAGTTGCCAACAACACTAGGAAAATAAGCTAATGTGTTGTGTGCCTTAAATTAATCTAAAATGTTGCCTTTTTGCTTTCTCTACATTTTATGATATATACTGCTCTACATATTGCTACTAAATAGCATATATAGAGTATAAGCTACAGTATAATTTGCATTATAAATTGCAGTAAAACACACAATACTATATATCACTATAGTTATAGTTAAACAAGTTTATGAAGAAAACTTTTCAGACACTGTCTTGCAAAAGTTTAGTGTCCTTCTGAAAATATGAAGAACACATGAATCATCACTATTAATAGCATTGTTTTCTAAAGCTTGGTGTCATTTAATAATGTAACTAAAACAAGTCATCTCTGTAATGCTTAGCCTGAGAGTTACTAATCAGCTAACTAAAGGAAGACTTTATGCTTTTTACTAAGTATTTTATCTAAAGATGCTTCTGAGGTTGTAGAAGACTAAATTAAATTCTTATACTCCATCTTTCTGCTTTTAAAAAAAATATGCTATTTAGGTGATAACCCACACAGTTAAATGCTAGTTAAAATGTATTCATCTCTAAAGAAAAATTTATGACTGATCAAAATTTAACTTTGGCTAGAGATGGAAGTGACATGCTACTACAGATACAGATCAACATAAGTATGGAAACATTTCCTTCCATTTCTCACTCATGCATATGTACAAGGTGGCTGTCTTCTGATTGTGTAAGAAAACATACCTTTGCATTGGGTATTGATGAGGTCACCAAAATTCAACAGAATTAAAGTTAGCAGAAAGTATATGGCATCCAGCGGCTTCCCTGGTGGCTCAGAGGTTAAAGCGTCTGCCTCCAATGTGGGAGACCCGGGTTCGACCTGTGGGTTGGGAAGATCCCCTGGAGAAGGACATGGCAGCCCACTCCAGTACTCTTGCCTGGAGAATCCCATGGACAGAGGAGCCTGGTAGGCTACAGTCCACGGGGTCGCAAAGAGTCGGACATGACTGAGCGACTTCACTTCACTTCACTTCAGTGCTTACACAAGCATTTCCCAGCCCCGAAGGGCAGCCTATCTTCAAGGAGCTCAGATCAATCCAAGATGCACTTAAACCTAAATGATCATTTCTGTGACTAAAGTCTGACCAGGGCTCTTACTCAGCTCCCAGGATAAGAATCCCAGATGGCATGAACTGGCCCCGTTTACCCCAGGCTCCTCTGGGCTCCCAGCCAACCCACATCTTCAGGGTGCTCCTGAAGGCTCTGAAAACTGCAGGCACTTGAGGATAGACAGGCCTTGTTCACCCTATGGCTACAGTGCCACTGCCCAGGCCCATGTGAGTGGCTTGCTTTGTGGCATCATTTTACTGAGCTAACTATAGGAATTGTCATTGCATTAAGTACAGTGTGAAAGACTAGCTGGCCATTATTATTGTGAAAGACTAGCTGGCCATTCAGGCTGGGATCACCTGCTTGGCTGCATATTTGAGTGATATCAGATTCCAAACTGTCATCTGAGGTTTTTCTTAGGTCCAGATATTTTATGTCACTATTTCACACTGTGGTAATCCCCCTCTTAGATGATAGCTTTTACTAACAGATTTTCTGGGAGATTGTCAAGTACATCAAATTTCTAACGGGAAAGTCTGTGCTCTTCGCTTTCTCAAAACAATATCTATTTGAGAAACCAAATGAACAGCAAAGGATTATTTGGTAAGCACTGGGATAGACACAGAGAGTTCGATGACATCAAGATGTTTAGCACTTATGCCATATTTTAACTGTATGATTCATTGTCTTTCTCCTCCATTAGATTCTGAGGTACTTTATTCACTCAAAATTTGGTACTCCATAAATACCTGTGGAATAATTTAATTAGCTATCATGACCTTACATATGTGCTATTCAAATGCCTATACATTAAATCCAATGTTCAGTCAGGAGAACACCTATCTTTCTGTGGTGTTGACAATAAGATGAAAAAGACTTACAACCAGCGTGATGGCCGTTGACAAAAATGGTAAGTAACATGGCAGAGAAGTAACAATCAACACACATCAATATATCAGCTGCCCTGGTACCAGCACTCCATTTCTGTTACTGCATTTAGTCCCCTCAAAAACTAAGTTAAACCTGAGGCTAGCTTTCATTCTATCAATGTTCTGCCTGAGTTTATACCTCTATAATTGCAGATAAAACAATTCTGAGTTTCTACTTCCTTGAAAAAGATACAAGTAAAATGAGAAAGATTAAGATGAATTAGGATCCTTAAGACATGATGGGTGACCCAGGAAAGTTAACTCCATTTGGTAACAGAACACACCCACAGAAGGATCTTACCCAACATCCCCACAAACTGAAAACAGACATATACTCAGGACTTTGGCCACCTGATGAGAAGAGCCAAATCACTGAAAAAGACCGTGATGCTGGGAAAGATTGAAGGCAGGAGAAGGGGATGACAGAGCATTACATGGCGGAAGGCATCATCAACTCAATGGACATGAGTCTGAGCAAACTCCAGGAGATAGTGATGGACAGGGAAGCCTGATGTGCTGCAGTCCATGGGGCTGCAAAGAGTCGGACATGACTGAGCGACTGAACAACAGCAACATTTGTGGTAGAAAGGTTCTCTTCCTGTCACCCGGGACATAGTTGTATTATACTTTCCAACATCAGTGGTAATTTATGTTCTTTAGAATATATCGATAAAAGATAACTGTAGGAAAAGAGTTAAAAAAAAATGTTTAAAAGTGGGTTAAGGGAACAGGCATAAGACGTTAGTCAGGTTTTCTGAAATGAAAGCCAGCAACAGAGAAGCTTAAGTTCCTTACAGTTGATGTGGTAGATGCGTTCTGCCAGGGGCTGTTTCTGAATGTCACTCCCGTGGGACCACCATGCATCACAATGCATCTGAGCCATGCAGACCTGAGCTTTTATGCCTCACCTGCAGTCACATGGCCCTATTCACACCAATGGCTTCTGTTGCTTACAAGCATTTCAAGTGAACACACTCCAAACCACGGAGAAAAACATTAAGTCAATTTTCAATGAAAAGACATAAAATATTTATTGTGAATCATCTTGGCTCTCCAATGGCCTGTGTTTCAAGTATAAGATTAAGGCACTTAGAATACGTTTCCCATTTCAAACCATCGTTTGCTGGTCTTGAAAGGCACAATTCAACACACACAAAATAGATGCGTGGTGGATAAATCTGCAACTCAGACCAAAGCAACCCCAAAACACAGTCATAAAAACACAGCAGCCACAAATTTGTGACTAAAAAAACAAACAAATAGTTGTGGAAAAACAAAAATAGCTAATCTTCCTGTGGGACAGACTCTAGGAACTTCCTTCTCTGAATAAACTCCTACACTGATGCAGAAAAATAAAACTATTGCAGGAGTGTGTATAGACAAACCCCAAATAGGTAGACCATCTAAACCTTTAAACCATCCTTTTCTTTTGCATCCCCATCCTCATTTCACAACCCCCAGCCCCATACATACATATTCAAGTTTGCCTCTCTTGGAATTTGGAAAAAAGAAATCAAAATTGACAAAAGATAAATCCTCCAAATTTAACACCCAGCCTCAGATTTTTGCCTTGAATAAGAAGGGAGATGTTCTCTTTTCTATTACATGAAAATCCCAGGGTAATAAACTATCCTGGATCCAAACTCATCAACAAAAATTAACACTCATTTTTTAAAAAAGAAATCACTCCTCTTGGTCTCCCTTCCTCTCCCCTCTTTCTTCTTAAATCATCAGCTACAGGTACCACAGTCTGACTCCAAGGCCTGATCATTTAAAAAGCATTGGTCAGAGGTATAGGCAGTCTTCCCTTTACGTTAAACAATCAGTTCAATAGCATTCACATTTATCCAGTTTCACTTATTAAAACTTTAGCATTTCAAATAGCTGCCATTGACAATGTCCAGGAGAAAAATCTCTGTTCTCCTGAAATCTGAGAAGGAAAATAAATGTTAAAGGAGCTAGAAAGAGGTGTTTCTGAATCACGAAATCTTTAGCAGAAATAAAATATGCAAGAACTAGGAAAGTCTAGGGCTTCCTGGGTGGCACTAGTGGTAAAGAACCCGCCTGCCAATGCAGGAGACAGAAGCGATGGGGATTTGATTCCCTGAGTCGGGAAGATCCCCTGGAGGAGAGCATGGCAACCTGCTCCAGTATGGAGAATCCCATGGACAGAGGAGCCAGGCAGGCTATAGTCTGCAGGGTCGCAAAGAGTCAGCTGAAGCGATTTAGCATGCACAAAGGCAAGTTAAATACAAGAAAATGCAATGGCTAAATAAAATATGAAAATATAACCTTACTGGTAAGAAGGAAAATGCAAATTAAAATTGAAAAAATCATATGATTTTTCATCTAAGAGATTAGCAAAAATGCGAATGTGGGAGCACAGCCTGTGCTGATAAGGTTGTAGAGAAACAACCTTACGTGGTCTTCCTCCACGTCACTCACTTCCAGACTGTGACAACTGATTGAGAGCCCCTCTGACCCTGCCCTCCCACTTCTGCGAATCAATCTTACAGAAGAAAAAGAAGACTTAAGAAAACAGGTATTAAATATTTACAGCAGCATTGTTGGCAGCTGTAGAAAACAAACAAAAAAAAAACCTGGGTGCTCATTAGTATAGAAATGTCAGAGACAAGCACAGGACAGTCGCACAGAGTACTATTTTTCAGTTATTAAAAATAATGAATTGGATCGACATGCATGGACCAGGAGGAAGGTTCACTGTATGTTGTTAAATGTGTTAAAGCAAATTGCCAAGTCATGTTTGCCTATGACCCATTTGCGAAGAAGAATAAAAACTGTTGGGAAAGGCAGTCTCAAGAATGAGGTCTTCAGACCTCCATCTGGCAGAATAAGAAAGGGCCTTGGGCCTGGGATATTTCATACCAAGAGATAAAGAGCCCACATGGCCTCTGCGGGGTTTATCACCTCGTAAGGGAATCTCTTTCCTTATCTCAGGCTTAGTGGGTGCTTTTTTGCTCTGCTTAAGCATGTGGCAATGGCTTCCAAGCACACCCTACTTTCAGTATTTCAGACTCCACACGGGTGGGGTTGGGATCATTCCTCTCCATTGCTGATGGTGGTAGAAAGGAGAGGGGTAAGTAAGATCCATTGCCCTTGTCTACCTGGGTGAGGGAGGGGACTTGCTAGTCCTGAGGGACCTAGGCACACTAATGAAGCTGATCTTTCTCTCTTTCTATGTAAGCAAAGCACTGTTCCATCGAGTGCTTGACTGTGTTGCTGTATTTTCCTTGGTAACTCCAATATCAATATACAATGGACAAGAGTGTTTAAAGTTCTCTCCTGGTATTGGTGTGTGGTGTTTTGCTCCCTTGGGATAAATATCCAGCACACAGTACTCTGCTCAACAGAAATACCTTTTATATGTGAACATGAATGTCCGTGTGTTTCTAAGTGTACTGAGAAATGTGAGAAAAAATACACACCAAATCATTAATGCTATTTATTGCAAAAGGGTGAGATTGGACAGGGAAAAGATTAACTGTTCGACATACCTCTGCATTACCTGGCTGGTTACAATAAGTATATGTAATTGACTGGATGTTCGTGGTCCCCCTAAATTCACATGTTGAAATAATAATTTCCAATGTGATGATATTAGGAGGTGGGGTCTTTGGGAAGGGATTAGGTCATGAGGGCTTCCCTCATGGCTCAAATGGTAAAGAAGCTGCCTGCAATGCAGGAGACCCAGGTTCAATTCCTAGGTGGGGAAGATCCCCTTGAGAAGGAAATAGCAACCCATGCCAGTATTCTTGCCTGGACAGAGGAGCCTGGCAGGCTACAGTCTATGGGGTCACAAAGAGTTGGACATGACTGAGTGACTAACACTTCTAGATAATGAGGATGGAGGCCTCATGAATGGGATTAGTGCCCTTATAAAAGAGACCCCTGAGAGTTCTCGCCCCCTTCCACCATGTGAAGACATAGCAAAAAGATGGCCGTCTATGAACCAGGAAGTGGATTCCCACCAGACACAGAATCTGCTGGTACCTTGATCTTGGACTTTCTAGCCTCCAGAAGTGTGATAAATATATTTCTGTTGTTTAAGCCACTGAGTCTATGGCATTTTTGTCATGGTAGCCTGAATGGACTAACATAGTATGTAACTGTTAAAATTTCTCAAAATTTGCATTTTATAATTTCAAAATTATAGATAAGTAAAATTTAAAAAGATAACAAAACTATAAATATATATATAAGACACTACCTATCCTAGTCAATTCAGGTAAGAAAGATAAGTACTTAGGTCCTGGCTATTTATCTTCTAAATTATCCAGAAAATGAGACTATAGGTTCAGGAGTCCCATGGTTACAAATATGTATCCCATTGTTAGAGTAAGAAAGTCTTTTCTAATGTCTAACTCAAATTACTCTCACTATCATCAAAGCAAACGCCTCATTTCCATTCAGAACAAACAACATTTATTATCTTGTTTCAGTGGAATCAATGAAAAATTATACAATATCACTGATGTGTTATTTTTAACAATACTAACTGGTATGTTCAGCAAACTCTCTTAAAGACAAATATTGAAAACTAACAACAAAAAAGTGAAATGTTAAATGTCAAAAAAATGGAGGATTATTTTTACACTTTATGATAAGTCTGTTAAAAACAAACATTTTGCATTGTAAAACACCAATTTTCCAGAAAAACAATGATAACATTAAAAGCTCAAAATATCATGCTAATTTTAAAACATATAAAACTGTAGTTTGAAATTTTAAAACAAATTTTATGTAAAATGCATATATTTTCTATGCAGAGGAAAATATTATATGGAGGAAATCCACAAAAATCTTTAAAATGAGTATTACTGGGAAGTGGATTTATAGGTGACTTTTTAATTTATTTCCTCTTTTCTATATTCTTCAAATTTTCTATAATAGATATATATTAAGAAAAAAAGTCCCTATCATTCTAGTTGGGTTCCTTGGGGCTCCTACATCATACTTAGCTCACCTAAGGATAAGCTGGTCTATAACATCACCAGAGAGCCTTTGATGGCTCTTTACTAGATGCAGAATAAAGTATAACCATCTTAGCAGAGCATCAAGACTGGACAGAGCCCCTCTACACTGAGCCCTTTGAGAGTCTTTATCAGGCAGCCTGCTCTCCACCTGCATCAGCTCATCAGCCATTCTCAGAGAACTGGGCAATCTCAGCTCCCAATCCTCTACTCACGCTGCTCTTTGGCAAGTCATACCCTTCCCTTCATGCGTTCAACACTGCTTCATCCTCAGCCTGCCTCCGCTAAGTCGCTTCAGTGACGTCCAACTCTTTGCGATGCTATGGACAGTAACCCTCCAGGCTCCTCTGTCAATGGGATTCTCTAAGCAAGAATACTGGAGTGGGTTGCCATGCCCTCCTCCAGGGGATCTTCCCAACCTAGGGATTGAATCCGTGTCTCTTATGTCTCCTGCAGTGGCAGGTAGGTTCTTTACCACTGGCGTCACCTGGGAAGTCCTTCAACCTCAAAAAGTGAAAGAAAGTGAAACTGTCAGTCGCTAAATCACGTATGACTCTTTGTAATCCCATGGACAGTAGCCAAACAGGCTCCTTTGTTCACAGGATTCTCCAGGCAAGGATACTGGAGTGGGTTGCCATTCCCTTCTCCAGGGAATCTTCCCAACCCGGGGATTGAACTTGGGTCTCCCACATTGCAGGCAGATACTTTACCGTCTGAGCCACCAGGGAAGCCCAGGCCAAATGGCACCCACACTGTGAAGCTTTTCCCTGAATTAACTGCTTCCTCATGTATGTGTCTTATCTGTTCTGACTGGTTCTGCTCCAGCACTCATTACACGGACTTCCGGGTTTATTAGTCCTTACCTAAGAACTTGGCACCCCACTCCAGTACTCTTGCCTGGAAAATCCCATGGACGGAGGAACCTGGAAGGCTGCAGTCCATGGGGTCGCTAAGAGTCGGACACGACTGAGCGACTTCACTTTCACTTTTCACTTTCATGCATTGGAGAAGGAAATGGCAACCCACTCCAGTGTTCTTGCCTGGAGAATCCCAGGGAAGGGAAGCCTGGTGGGCTGCCATCTATGGGGTCGCACAGAGTCGGACACAACTGAAGCGACTTAGCAGCAGCAGCAGCAGCAAGAACTCTTTGAGAATACAGACTCTGTCTTCATTGTGTCTGAATCTTCAGCACTTAGCACAGTTGTAGCATATAATAGGAGAATGATTGGAACCTCTGGTCAAAAATCACCAAGAAAATAGAAAAGACAAGAACAATTACTGAATCAGGGAATCTTTCTGAGCAAGAGAGTTGCCAGTTCTTACAAACTGCAATCCAAAATCATAGCCTATTTTGGGGGGGGGGGGAGATAGACTTTTAAAATATGTAGGAGTAAAAAGAATAGATGAGTCTTTTAAATTGTGTCAATGTTATCACCACAAGGAGAGCATATATACAGTATAGGTATAAACCATTAAATAACTCATTTCAGTCTACATCTTTGGCCCCAGTGGGAGACAATGCAAACTTTTGAATTGTGAATGGTGATTTTCATTTCAAATAAAGAGTTGGTAAAGGAACATGCACAGAGAAAACTTACACAAGCTGAGCAAAATGGACCTGGGCAAAAGGGGTCCAGATTTTATTTTACTTTATTATTATTTGTTAAATATTCATTTATTTACTTACATATTGGCCACACCCTGTGGCATGCGGAATCCTGACCAGAAATCGAACATGTGCCCCCTGCACTGGCAATGTGGGGTCTTAAACATTGGACCACAAGGGAAGTCCCAAGGCTCTGGATTTTAGAAGGTGGCTCAGGAGACAGTTCCCTTGGTATCTCTAATTTTCTTGAAGAGATCTCTAGTCTTTCCCATTCTATTGTTTTCCTCTATTTCTTTGCATTGATCACTGAGAAAGGCTTGCTTATCTCTCCTTGCTCTTATTTGGAACTCTGCATTCAAATGGGTATATCTTTTCTTTTCTCCTTTGCCTTTAGCTTCTCTTCTTTTCTCATCTATTTGTAAGACCTCCTCAGACAACCATTTTGCCTTTTTGCATTTCTTTTTCTGGGGGATGGCTTGATCACTGCCTCCCATACAATATCACAAACCTCTGTTCATAGAGCTTCAGGCACTGTATCAGATCTAATCCCTTGAACCTATTTGTCACTTCCACTGTATAATTGTAAGGGATTTGATTTAGGTCATACCTGAATGGTCTATTGGTTTTCCCTATTTTCTTCAATTTAAGTCTGAATTTGGCAATAAGAACTTCATGATCTGAGCCACAGTCAGCTCCTGGTCTTGTTTTTGCTGATTGTATAGAGCTTCACCATCTTTGACTACAAAGAATATAATCAATCTGATTTCGGTATTGACCATCTGGTGATGTCCATGTGTAGAGTTTTCTCTTGTGTTGTTGGAAGAGGGTGTTTGCTATGACCAGAGAGTTCTCTTGGCAAAACTCTTGTTAGCCTTTGCCCTGCTTCATTTTGTACTCCAAGGCCAAATTTGCCTGTTACTCCAGGTATCTCTTGACTTCCTATTTTTGCATTCCAGTCCCCTATGATGAAAAGGACATCATTTTGGGGTATTAGTTCTAGACGGTCTTGTAGATCTTCATCAAACCATTCAACTTCTGCATCTTCACCATTTCTGGTTGGGGTATAGACTTGTAGTACTGTGATATTGAATGGTTTGTCTTGGAAACAAACAGAGAGCATTCTGTTGTTTTTGAGATTGCACCTATGTACTGCATTTTGGACTCTTTTGTGACTATGAGGGCTATTCCATTTCTTCTAAGGGATTCTTGCCCACAGTAGTAGATATAATGGTCATCTGAATTAAATTAGATATTAAGAAGAGGTGGCAAGAATTCTCAGAAGAACTAAACAAAAAAGATCTTAATGACTCAGATAACCACAATGGTGTGATCACTTACCTAGAGTCAGACATCCTGGAATGTGAAGTCAAGTGGGCCTTAGGAAGCATCACTATAAACAAAGCTAGTGGAAGTGATGGAATTGCAGTTGAGCTATTTCAAATCCTAAAAGATGATGCTGTGAAAGTGCTACACTCAGTATGACAGCAAATTTAGAAAACTCAGCAGTGGCCACAGGACTGGAAAAGGTTAGTTTTCATTCCAATTCTAAAGAAAGGCAATGCCAAAGAATGTTCAAACTACTCAACAATTGCACTCATCTCACACGCTAGCAAAGTAATGCTCAAAATTCTCCAAGCCAGGCTTCGATAATAAGTGAACCATCAACTTCCAGATGTTCAAGCTGCATTTAGAAAAAGCAGAGGAACCAGAGATCAAATTCCCAACATCCGTTGGATCATAGAGAAAGCAAGAGAGTTCCAGAAAAACATCTACTTCTGCTTTATTGACTATGCCAAAGCTTTTGACTGTGTGGATCACAACAAACTGTGGAAAATTCTTAAAGAGATGGGAATACCAGACCACTTGACCAGCCTCATGAGAAATCTACATGCAGACCAAGAAGGAAGAGTTAGAAACGGACATGGGACAATGGACTGGTTCAAAATTGGGAAAGGAGTACGTCAAGGCTGTATACTGTCACCTTGCTTATTTAACTTATATGCAGAGTACATCATGCAAAATGCCAGGCTGGATGAAGCAGAAGCTGGAATCAAGATTTCCAGGAGAAATATCAATAACCTCAGATATGCAGATGACACCACCCATATTGCAGAAAGCAAAGACAGAACTAAAAAGCTTCTTGATGAAAGTGAAAGAGGAGAGTGAAAAAGTCGGTGTAAAACTCAATATTCAAAAAACTAAGACCATGGCATCTGGTCCCATTACATCATGGCAAATAGATGGGGAAACAATGAAAACAGTGAGAGACTTTATTTTGGGAGGCTCCAAAATCATTGCAGTGGTGACTACAGCCATGAAATTAAAAGACACTTACTTTTTGGAAGAAAGGCTATGTCCAACCTAGATAGCATATTAAAAAGCAGAGACATTACTTTGCCAACAAAGGTCCAGTCAAAGCTATGGTTTTTCCAGTAGTCTCGTATGGATTGGACTATAAAGAAAGCTGTGTTTGTCTGTTAGTCACTCAGTCATGTCTGACTCTTTGGACCCCATGAACTGTAGCCCACCAGGCTTCTCTGTCTGTGGAATTATCCAGGCAAGAATACTAGAGTGGATTGCAGTTCTTGGATCTTCCCAACCCAGGGATCAAACCCTGGTCTCCTGCATCGCAGACAGATTCTTTACTGTTTGAGCTACAGGGAAGCACTGAAGATTTGATGCTTTTGAACTGTGGAGTTGGAGAAGACTCTTGAAAGTCCCTTGGACTGCAAGGAAATCAAACCAGTCAATCCTAAAGGAAATCAGTCCTGAATATTCATTGGAAGGACTGAACTGAAACTCCAATACTTTGGCCACTGATGCAAAGAACTGATTCATTGGAAAAGACCCTGATGCTGGGAAAGATTGAAGGCAAGAGGCGAAGGGGACAACAGAGGATGAGATGATTGGATGCCATAATCGACTTGATGGACATGAGTTTGAATAAGCTCTGGGAGTTGGTGATGGACAGGGAAGCCTGGTATGCTGTAGCCCATGGGGTCACAAAGAGTTGGACATGACTGAGCGACTGAACTGAACTGAGAAGACAGTGCCTTCTCACTGAGAGATCAGCAGGGGAGGGACAGGGAGAACGCAAAGCCCCAGTGTCCACGGATCTCAGACAGCACTCACAGACCACTGCAGTCAGAAGTTACCAGAAGCTGGTCTGCTGTCCCCACACTCTCAGACATAAAAGCCTTTGCTCATTCTGGGGAGCAATGACTACTGAGAAACATTTAAAAATCAGGTCATGTGGAACTGATGAGAAACTGTGTATATCATTTGCTTCTATTTTGTGAAAGCATTTCCTATATTTTGAATGCAAATTTTTTCAAAGAAAATATGTATTTAAATTAGTTTGTAGTGAGTACAATTCTGTACACATGTAGTCAATTTTCAACACATTTTTAACAAATGACTAAGTCTAGAACTATTTTTTTTTAAAGATCAAACTATCTTAAGAATTTATTAAGTGAGTTTATGCCATACTAAACATGGAAACAGGCTTGCCTGATGATTCAGACAGTAAACAATCTGCCTGCAATGCAGGAAACCTGGATTTGATCCCTGGGTTGGGATGATCCCCTGGAGAAGGAAATGGCAATCCACTCCACTATTCTTGCCTGGAGAATCCCATGAATCAAAGAACCTGGCAGGCTACACATACAGTCCATGGGGTCGCAAAGTGTTGGATACAACTGAGCATCTAACACACACACACACACACACAAACATGGAAACAGGAAGGCTCCTGGTCCTTCTTTAAACTTCTTCTCCAGGTGGTGGCAAACAAAACCACAAAACCAAAGTCTTCAAGTAAAGTGACTGAAAGAAGGGTTTAAATAATAATCAGCGGCTTTAAAATGTATATTCTTTTAGAAAGATGCACCTCAGAAGTTTAACACATGCTAGCAACTCTAAGGGCTTCCCCGGTGGCTCAGCAGTAAAGAATCGGCCTGCAATGCAGGAGCCTCGGGTTCCATTCCTAGGTTGGGAAGATCCCCTGGAGGTGGGCATGGCAACCCATTCCAGAATTCTCGCCTGTTGAATCCCATGGACATAGGAACCTGGTGGGCTACAGTTCACACTGCCACAAAGAGTCAGACACGGCTGGAGCGACTTAGCACGCACACACAGCAGCTCTAAACCATGGCGATGTGTCCCAGGGAGCCCAACGCAGGCAGTCAGGTGGTAATCATCCACTGAAGAGACTTCATCCGGCAGTGCAACAATGTGGAAACACAAGAAAGTCAAGCTTTAACACTGCCCTATGATTCTAAAGCATTCTTGTGCAGTAAGTCATTTAAAATTTTTCATTGACATCTGATATTTCATGATATAAGTACTCAATTCTAGCACATTTTTCTTGTATATTAAGGCAAGTTAAATTTGATGTCTTTTTCCTTCAGAATCTCATTTGAATTGAAATAAATACCTAAATAAAGAATTTAACACTTGACTTTTTCTTGGTTTTATGTGTCATGCAAACATCAGTAATTAGTGAATCATACAAATCTAGCAAAATACTTTTTTAGGCTGTATTTTTGATAAAAATGAAAATCAATAATATCCAGCCCTAGATCCTTCAAACCATAATCAGCTGAGTAAGTAAGACGGCTTGTTTAAATTCAAATAAACAAAAACACCCTTATATTTAAAGAAAAAGTTTTCTTTCACCAGAATCAGATTTAGTTTCATAGCAGTGTCTAGATTCTGTAGGCTCTTGGGATCCTTAAGTGCCAGAAGAGGTCAGTAATGTTATGTTAACACGATGTTAGTATATTTACATGTTCTTTTTCCTAAGGGTGAAGGCAAATGAGCCAAACTTGTTCTTTTTTGCTATGACTTTTCAGTTGGATGGGTGTCTCAACCCCAGCACAATTTGACATTTGGGGTCAGAGGATTCTTTGTTATGGAAGACTGTTCTGCACACTGTAGGATGCTCAGGAGTTTACAGGGTTTCTGCCAGATAGCCATCGGTAGGACCCTTCCCCCAGCTGAGACTACCAGTCTCCAGACATTGCCCAATGTCCTCTGCAGGGCAGAACCACACCCAGCCGGGAACCAGTGAAGAAGTTCTCCCGGAAGCATGGAGGCAGCCCCATGTCCACTACTATGGCTGCCAGGAGGGAGCTGACATGTGTTCTCAGTGTGTCAGGCACTAGCCCAGTGGGTTTGATGCTCATTAATTCATACGGTTAAGTATCATCATTCCTAACTTATAGATGAGAAAATTGGTGTTCACAGAGAAAACGGTCGAGCCATGTTCCCCTGCTTTTTCTGCATGCGTGCATACTAAGTTGCTTCAGTCGTGCCCGATTCTGTGCGACCCCATGGACTGTAGCCTGCCAGGCTCCTCTGTCCATTGGATCCTCCAGGCAAGAATACTGGAGTGGGTTGCCATGCCCTCCTCAGGAGATCTTCCTGACCCAGGGATCGAACCTGCGTCTCTTATGTCTCCTGCATAGGTTCTTACCTCTCCTGCATGGTAGGGAGGTTCTTTACCACTAGCTCCACCAGGGAAGTCCATAACATTCCCTCCCTTCTCTCTTATTTCCTCTTTTTCTGGAGACATTAGTGACTCCACTGTCTCAGGTAAAGGACACTCAAATGCCTCTTTGAAAACTGCATGGTGTAACCTCTCACCTCCGAAGGTTAGTGGGCTTCATTCAGTTCTCTTTGGACTCTTCCACGTCACCAATTACAGACACTATTGTTTACCTAGTTCCTGTCACCCATCTGAATCCTTAGCACTAAGATGAAATGAAAAGCAACTTGGCCAAGTTTTTAATGATCGTTTGGGATAGAGCTCAAATGAGAGTAGTCATTGGAAAGAAACTCTTGTTTCTGAAGTATGGGCTAACTTTAAGAAAATATTAAATTACATGTTATTTCAGAAATAACAAGTTTGCACACATGATTAGAACGTTATATTTTACTTTGAGTAGAAAACAGACTTTGCTTTAAAAAATTCATCCAACTGTTCTGCCTCTAGTGGTAAAGAACTCGCCTGCCAATACAGGAGATATTAAGAAACACGCGTTAGATCCCTGGGTCGGGAAGATCCCCTAGAGAAGGAAATGGCAACCTACTCCAGTGTTCTTGCCTGGAGAATACATGGACAGAGGAGCCTAGCCATGGGGTTGCAGAAAAATCAGACACGACTAAAGCGACTTAGCACACGGCACACATTCTGCCTCTTAGACTTCTGAGTCGTACACTTAACACTCAGAAGAGTCTTTACTTTAGGGCCTGGCAGGGAGAAAGAGGGAAGGGATTCCTGACTTGGAAGACAAACATTTCTCCAAAATTCTCACTGTTAGAAAAAGAACTCAAAAGAGATATGAAAACGAGAATCAGAAAAATAAGGAAAGTTACATCTCTTGAATTTCTAAGCATGTGAACTTGATTCATACCACTCAGTATGGAACTGGATCAAAGGGCAGATATGTGTTGCTGAGAACTATTCATTAGAGATTATGAAGAGAACAGACCTACCAAGATGAAAAAGTTAAAAGATTCAAGGGTTTAGACGGTCAAAGTGATAACACATAAAAAGAAACTGTAATCTGGGAAAGGGACTTCTCTTTCTCTATAGGAAAGACTGTTCATATAAGGAGGCATGTTGAAAAGAGCCGCAGCTCTTTTTTCAGCAAGCAACAAAAAAGATGAAATGACATTTCAGTAAGCAAGATTATGCGTCTGTGTTCAGAAATGTTTTCAGATTATAAATTAAATGTAGTTCCTCAAAGTCTAGAAAAAGTTAGGAGACTCTTTTCCGAGTCTCCTTAGTGGGAGAGTCACCACATGACTATTCTGATTAAAAGCACGGGTTTGGCCAAGTATCTCCAAGGAACAGTTTTACGGTTGTTGTTTTTTCCTTTTTGCCGAAAGAGTTAAGACTATGACTACACCTTTGCTACTAAGCGGCAGAAATTCTAACTCTGGGTCTGCCACTCTCCGGGTAAGTGGCTCCAAGCAGGACTCCTCTTTGCTCTCACCTCTGTGCCTCATGTGTAAAACATGGACAGCATGTCAGACTCATAAATCTGTTTAGATACCATGGTGATGAGGTAGGTGGAGAGTCTAAGAATAAAGTCTGATGTCACATACATAAGCATGAGGAAAAGGAAAGCTCTATTTCCACTGAAATTTGTTGTACAATTTTAATGGAATCTGATAAACACCAAAGTATATATTATGGATAAAAAAATATTTATGTCAAGTTCATTAATCAATGTCATGTATCTTATATAAGCTAAGAGAAAAAATAACAATATGTAGTATGTCTCTTAAAAACCATTTGGTGATTGCCAGTCTGATATTTAGACAGAAGCCCAGATGATATTTACTTACATTTCCTGTATTTGCAGGGCAATATACCCAAACTTGTTTCAACATGCAAACTATAATTAAGCTCTTACATTACTGAAATGGTAATTAACACTTTGGAACTGCCCCAGATGCTTCTGATGCAAGTTCATGTTTGATCTTCTCATTATCTCTCTGTGACAGTCACAAGGATTAAGGATATGAGACGAGGTTAACATAAAATATAGGAAGTCTTAGAAAACAACCACAACTTTGGAAGCTATGCAAATCTTATCTGTCCTTGTTTTCCTGAGCCTTTGATGATTCATACCTTTAGAGCTAACTTTAAGGCATCATTCCAGGTCAACCGAGTTGGAATCTTTGAGGTCAATCTTGCACATTTGTGTTTTTTTAAGTCCCACAGGTGACACTGATGGGCAGTCAAGATTGAGAACAACTGATTTTAAATGACATAATATGATATAAGCGGTGTCACAGTTAGATTGGCCCTGGCCTAGTTTCTAGAAATATAGTGATTATCAGAGCAGACAAAGCCTTTGCTCTCATGAAACTTAAGAGACACTTCAGCAGATAAGCAACAACTCATAAGGCTGTGGCTGGGCACCACGACAGAGCAACTGGAGGAAGGGTTTCCATCTCAAAACAGGACCAGCAGTGGTCTGAGAAGTCAAAAGAAGCCTCTCTAAGATGGGTCATTGTGCTGGCCCTAAGAAGGAGCTGAAATTTAAAACTCCAAAAGGAAAGACATTTCTAGGGACAGGCAAGAGCTAGCTCAAAAGCCCTAAGGTTAAAACCTGCTTGAAACATCAAAGAATCAAAACACACAAGTACTGATTAAAGCAACACAAGATGACAATGCTGACTTACCCTGTATTACCAGGGAATGTCACATCAGTGCGCTTCTCATAGATCTAAGGTTTACTTAATGTTTTTAAAATACTCATTTTATACAAAATCTTTCTTTCATTAAAGAGACACAAAAAATGCATGATATGCTTCTTACCCTCAAAGAACAGAGTACAGCGCCTCAGTGTGCACAGCTAAATATAAATTAAGAAAGAATGTAATAAACACTTTAGCCAAGTGTTTAAACAGCATACTATTGGCATGAAATAAGAAATGTTTAATTCCAAAAACTAATCCTCAAGGTCTTCTCAGAAATAATGTTGTTTAATATTGGTCTCACAAAATAGGAGAATGGCGAGGGAGATCTTATAGGAAGAGCATTGGCAAAGTTTAAGAACCAAAAAAGTTTAGTACAAGAATGAAGAGTTGCTTGGCCATCTGAAGTTAGGCTTTTAGGGGAAGGGATAAGCTGCTGCTGCTGCAGCTAAGTCGCTTCAGTCGTGTCCGACTCTGTGCGACCCCATAGACAGCAGCCCAACCAGGCTCCCGTCCCTGGGATTCTCCAGGCAAGAACACTGGAGTGGGTTGCCATTTCCTTCTCCAATGCATGAAAGTGAAAAGTGAAAATGAAGTCACTCAGTCGTGTCCGACTCTTCGAGACCCCATGGACTGCAGCCTACCAGGCTCCTCTGTCCATGGGATTTTCCAGGAAAGAGTACTGGAGTGGGGTGCCATTGCCTTCTCCGGAAGGGATAAGAAATGTACCAAAAAGAACGTTTGGTCTGGATCCTAGAGGACCCTGAATTGGAAAAAACGGTGGAAAGGAGACTGGAGGCAGGAGATGGAAAAAGAAAGGACAGACTTTTGAGCAGAGGGACAGCAGGATAGGAGAAAACACAACTTTCCTGATGCTATGATGTACTCAGGGATGACCCCAGGGGCTGCTGAGTTATAAATGGCCCTTTCATCCTTAAACAGAAAACTCAGAAGTACTGAGCTTCCAGATCTATTCCTGCTTCTTCCAGATCTTTCCCTGCTGTGAACTGCCCACTTCTAACCGATTGCAAACTACAGGATGCCAAGGAAAACCAAAAAAGTCGCACTCAATATCAATTGTGTAATTGAGTAAATACGCTGGAACTCCAAAGGCGGTCCTAGTCAGCTCTTACTGACTAAATGGCATGGGGCCCTGTATTCATTTTTCAATTTTTTTACTTTTCAGAAAACTTTTCCACAGAATTCTCTGGCTGTCTAAATCATGATGCTCTAAGAGCAGTGATCTATAAATTGAACTGTCAATGTTATCTTTAAGAAAAACAAAAGTCCTTTGGATTGTGAGCTCCTTGAAGGCCTGGGCATGCCTTCACCCTCATCAACTCCCCAGCTCTGTCTTGCAAGTCTCAAAGGAGAACTGCTGTGTAATGAACGCATAACAGCTTTGCACCTTTAACTAAGGTTGATGTTGGAATTGGGAGGGGAGGAAATGTGTACCTAGAGTCCAATACTTTCACATCAATATCTATTCCTAGATATATAGATTTACATATAAAATATCTATGTATATATTTTTTTCTCATTTACATACATATTTTTCATGAATATGTGCTTTGCCTATGTATGTGTACACACAAAGGCGCAGTGGTGAAGAATCGCCTACCAATACAGGAGACGTGGGTCTGATCCCTGGGTCAGGAAAATCCTCTGGAGTAGGAGATGGCAACCCATTCCAGTATTCTTGCCTGGAAAATTCCACGGACACAGAGGAGTCTGGTGGGCTACAGTCCACGGGGTCGCAGAGAGTCAGACATGACTGACCGCACACATACGTACATTTTATAGACAAGTTTCCTATTTTTTATGCATACGTTTCTCATATCCATAGAGGCTGTTTTCAGCTTGCGTTAGCACTCCGCCACTGTGCGTGCCCCTGAAGCTGTGCCATCGTAGAGAGAATGCCTCACACAGGAAGTCACAGGAAAATTGGTTGGGGATTTGTCTGCCTTCCGCAGCCCACTGGTTCTCAGCAATTTACCTTCATGGTCCCCCTAAGAGCTGTGACACACTCTCAGGAACAGTGACTCGTTGTGGCGGTGAATGGCAGTAGCAACGATAGGCACTCCCCCACCCTGTCTACCCAGGAAGAGAGGCACCAGAAAAGGAAGAAAGAGGGGAGGATGGAGGAGGAACACGGCAAAGGGGAACAGAAACACAAACAGCTTGAAAAAAATCCCCTAGGTCCTTCTGCCCCACCCCACTGAGGACAGGTCTTAGCCCTGGTCTCCACCCTCTCTACTGAGAATCGCAGTATAACTTCAGAATATCTCCTTCGGAATAAGATGGACCTGAATCTAGTCCTGGCAATACATTTAAGAGCTGAGCAGTCCTGGCTATCTCACTTAGCTTCTCTAAGTGTCGCTTTCCTCATCTGTAAAATAGAGAAAATAATAGTCACTTCCTCAAAAATTGTCCAGAAGATTAAATAAGATTAAATTATGTAAACTCTTGGGTATAAAGACTAACAGAGAAGGATAATGAATAGATGTCAGCACTGATTAGTACAAACAACCAGCTAGGCACGACCATCGGTGCCCTTAGGATTAAATGCTGGCCAGGGAGGACAAGGAGATAGTGGATAGGGAAGCCTGGCGTGCTGCAGTCCGTAGGGTCACAAAGAGTCGGACACAACTGAGAGACTGAACAACAACAATGGAGGACATGGATGCTAATAAGATCTCTCAAGAAATCAGGTGGGACACACCTGTGACAGAACCAGCTCTCACTAGGGTAGCCACGCATGGGCCTGACTTTATCAGTGTGGAGAACAGGGGAGCCAAGCCCCACAGGGGTCCGTGCAGGCTCGGGCCAGCCACGAAGCAGACCCCCACTGCAAAGTGCATGGTTGGTGTTTGGAACCATGAATAATATTCTCTTTTCTCTCTGAGTTCTTAACAACTCTCAGAAAAGTGGGCTTAGCACTAGCTGGTAAATTCACACAGGGGAGAAAAACTGATGCTTAAAGGAAATCAGTCCTGAATATTCATTGTAAGGACTGATGGTGAAGCTGAAACTCCAATACTTTGGCCACCGATGCAAAGAACTAACTCATTGGAAAAGACCCTGATGCTGGGAAAGATTGAAGGCAGGAGGAAAAGTGCATGACAGAGGATGAGATGTATCCGACTCAATGGACATGAGTTTGAGTAAGCTCCAGGAGTTGGTGATGGACAGGGAAGCCTGGTGTGCTGCAGTCCATGGGGTCGCAAAGAGTTGGACACGACTGAGTGACTGAACTGAACTGAACTGAACTGATTTCCTCAGAATTGAAGATGAGCAGCAGAAAGACTCACTGTGAGGTACTGCTGCATGAAAAGAAAAGAAAACACACCCACCCCCCTGTGCTTTCCAAAGAAGGGCTAGTAATGCGTCCCTTGGTGGCCAAGTGATGTCATAGCAGGTGTTTTTTCCATTAAAGGGACAAGGTCTGCATGTCCGTTTCTTCCTTAGCAGATTATGTATCAAGTTACCAGCAAGTACATTTGGCGATCCTTCTGAGGCACTTCCAGATAAGGAAAATGAGGATTCCCCCTTTTTCTCAAAAGTATTATTGCTATTAATTAACCCCATAGAACTTCATGATGCTGGTTCTGAAACCCTTGGCATTAAGGGCAGGTGTCAGTGTAGCTGGGTGACAGTCATATGCCAAGAGCTAAATACCTGGTCCTGAATGCCAGCCAGTTTCATCAGGAGAACAACAATTCCCACTTGGAGTAAAGCCATGCTTAACCGCCCCCCCCCCACCCCAACAATTCTCCTGCAACAGAGGCCCTGAGGGAGTAATGAGGAGGTGACAGTTTTCTGCAACAGCATGACTAGGAAAGTTTGGTGGCTGTGTAGTTGCTATTTTAGGTTCTTCATTCATAATCCTGTTCAAACCTTTTATGATTCTATATTGTGCTTTAGAATAGCAAGTTCCATGTTATTACACTGTGTGAATATTGGTTCTTTTTTCTTGAACTTTTTGTTAAAAAACAGTAAAAGTTCATAATGACAAGGTATGTTGGTGTCCAGTGGGCAGAAAGAGGAACAAGAAAAAATCAAGTATCTGAAGGCTGGTGAGGACTGTGATGTCCCAGTTATCCATTTCTTTCTTTGCTCAGAACTCTCTCTCTCCAGATATTAAGGAGACAGACAGGCTCAGAGTATGTTTGGCTTTATATTAACACTTCAAATATCTGCACCCTGTTTCTCTATTTTGACAAACTACGTGTGAGAATAGCCAGCCAAATGGAAAACAGCACTGTTCTTGGGTGCTTACAGGGCTGCACCAGCGATATTTGGTAGTGGGTAGGTTCCTCTACACTGTTCCGCTTACAAGAAATAATATTCACCCAGTTTTGAACACATCATTATCTTGAAAACTAATGAAACCCATATTTTGACGGAACTGAAAGAGGACACTGAGTCTCTCCATTTAGAAACACCTGTGCTCATGAAACACATCAAGCAAGTGGACAATGGGTAAGATCCAAGTGTCAAAGGACAGCCTGTTCTCCTGCAAAATCATCCACTAGGAAATAAGGTTAGGAACACTACTGAGAATAAAGGAATGGAGAAAATGTAATCTGAACAAAATAACCAAGCAGACGTCAAGAACAAAACAAAATCCCAAGGTCACCAAGAATTCACTCTTAGAAAAAACAAAGCTATAGTTTGGAAGACAAATGAATTCAGAATCCAGTTAAGAGTCCATGGAACATCATAGGACATAATACAAACCACTGTCATCAGTAAGTAGAGCAGAGACAACAGTAATGGATGGCTCTATATTGTTTCCTTGGTTTAGCAAAAGAGATTATGTTGGGTACACTGTAAAAACTCTGAAGCATGCCGATGTAATGTTGATGGCATTCCGCTTCATTGATTTCCTATCCTCAGTCTGGGTTTTGCAGTGACTCCCAAATGCCACCTACTTCAGCACTGTTTTCGGAGAGAATGACCTAGGACTTATTCTGAAAATAGGGCACGAAGGACAACAGTCTGTTTCCCTTGGGACCGGTCACAAGTTTGGTGTCTTAGTTTTCGGCAGTCCTACAAAAACCAAGAAAGGTGTATTAATTCTTTCCAGTTACAAAGTCACAGCCAGTAGGAATAGTTCAAATTATGACCAGTATAGATTATAAAAGCTATTTCTACTCTGGCTCTTGAGGCTGTCTTTATTTAAAGATATGGGAAACGATCTTAAAGCAGAAAGCTCTATCCACACTTCCTTTCTATCCTAAACTCCAATACTTCAGTGTTGGTAGAGAATTCTAGGAAGGGAGGGCAAATGGAAAGGGATATTTTAGGAAGACCTATGATTTGACTTTCACTGTCTTAGAATATCCTTTTTATCAAGTGTTTCATTAACTGTAAGTATTACTGCTATGGTTTTTACTTTATATTCTTCTTATGGCTCAATTTATTTCAAACACTCATGTAATAAGGAAACAAAATCAAGTTCCTACAATATTAGATCTACTCCAGAGTAAAAGGGGAAGAATAATGAGGTTGTTGAAAGAAGTCTTATGCAAAAGTACCACGAAGAGAGAGGTTGCCAACCCCAACTCTGCTCTTTCCTCGTGTGATTAACTATCTTTTGACAACACCTGCAAAATCAAAGGCATCAGTGTTAATGACTATGAAAAACATGTTAGATTAAAAAAATAAAGTTGATGGCAGGATATAAAGGCTTTCTTTTCCTAATGAATACCTAAAAATGTTTGTTATACACATCTTAAATTAGGTATCCTAGGACGCCGTAGGCAGAGTCCATTTTCTGCCGTCTTTTTAAAATTTGTTGCTCCCAAATCCTGTTAGATATAATACATGTCATTTTCCTTTGCAGTCAAAGTAGGAGTCAGATTTTTAAACACTTCCACTTTCAATGCCTACATCAGCCACCTCTATGATTATGACCCACACAAATCCCATATTTGAAATGAAGTGCGCAACTGATCTCTACTGGTCCTACAAAGAATTAATTTAGCAGTTTGCCCAACTGGGATAATTACTATAAAAGTATACTTAATTGTTGTTAAGTATGGCATGGAACTTTTTTCTTTCTATTTAAGCATACAATTTTAAAGCTTAAGCAGAAAAGAATGCTTAGAGCAGAGGTGAAATTAACTGGGATGCCTTCTATTTATATCAGGATGATCAGCCTTCTTATGAAAAATCCAACCGCTGGAGAAAAATTATTACCTAAGGCATCTACCACAGCAGTAAAAATGTATCTGCTCCCATTTTAAGCTAATTCTCTAAAAGTATCCAGAGAAGGGAATGACACCCCACAGTACTCTTGCCTGGAAAATCCCATGGATGGAGGAGCCTGGTAGGCTGCAGTCCATGGGGTCACTAAGAGTCGGACACGACTGAGAGACTTCACTTTCACTTTTCACTTTCATGCATTGGAGAAGGAAATGGCAACCCACTTCAGTGTTCTTGCCTGGAGAATCCCAGAGATTGAGGAGCCTGGTAGGCTGCCGTCTATGGGTCTGCACAGAGTCGGACATGACTGAAGCGACTTAGCAGCAGTAGCAGCAGCTAAAAGTATCACACAATGCTTTCCTTAAGACTGAAAACTATTGGGATGGCCCAAAAGTTTGCTTAGGTTTTCCCATACGATGTAATGGAAAAACTTGAGTGAACTTGTGGGCCAACCCAATATCTTAAGAAACCTGCTCTCTGAATGTCTTCCACATAAGCTGGCCTTACTGGCATGTACTCAACAAAGCAAAGAACATCTAGGTCTGGATTTGATCTTACTGAGTAAACTGTCTTACCAGCCCAGTGGATATCTTCTGACCAGGGAATGCCAGGCACCCAACTTGATAGGTGTTTTCTGATGCAGTTTTGTTTTTTTTTTTTTTAACTGCAGGTCACTACCCTATTTAGTGGATCAGTAAGTGAACTTAAGGGTGTATGACTAGCGTTTTTTGTTTTTTTTTTTTAAATGAAATAAAACAAAGTAGATGAGAATAGAGTAGAAATTACTAGGAATACCCAGAGTTAGGGCAAGTAATGTTGCATGAAATTTTGCTTCATAGCCATTATTCTATATATGTGTGTATATATATATACAGGCACAACCATATACACATACACACCAATATAACAGAATGTAACGTAAGATGTATTGGTTATTTTGTATCAAGGTTTGAAAAGTTTGAAAAACACATCTAAGAAGGAGGCTTTACTTCATTTAATACAAGATCTAAATTTTCACACACTCTCACTGCATAGTCCCTCTTTCCAACGAGGGAAGGGTAGGAGTAAGCCAGGATAAGTGAGGCCCTTTTAGCTCTACTTAGAACACAGTTGTAGGAGGAAGAATCAACACTTACTACAGGAAGAAGATCCACCGAAGGATAAAAATGTGCCTTTCCGCTTAGATACCAATTGACAGAGGAGAGAGGCACTGTAGTCTCCACCGGAGTCATGAGTCTTCTCAGCTATGGTAACTTGTTCCGAAACCTACCCAGCTGTGACGGCTTTAGCGGAATGTGCAATACGCGTGGATAACTATGGGGTATCTTATTCAACAGGCGATGTCATAAATCCTGGCCACCTTTTCAACAGAAACTTCCAAAACAAGATCTCTATTAATTATTCTTAGAGGTGAAATGCTCCCCTTACCCTTCCCTCCAAACCCCAGCTAAAACCCTTCGTGTTTTAATGCCATAAAAACCTTGGTAGAGGAGGTATAAAAACAAAAGTGCATCTGACAGTTTCTGGATTTAAGATAACATAAGACTTTGTACTTGCTGCCGATGCATGTGTCTATGTGTGTGTACACATGTATAAATATATAATTATACATACATATGCACTTTTTTCCACTGTTTGACAAAAATAGCATCATAGTTATGTACTCTTCTGTCTCTTGCTATTCTTACTTAGCAATTCATAATGAATATGCATGCTAAATGGTACATCTATAACTAATTGCTTTAGGGGACTGGTGAATAGTTCATGATAAGCAAATACTGTATGTATTCAAACATTGCCCCTTTGATGGACGCTTATTGACTTCACTGTTTTCTGGCTGGGGAGGTGCCCACTATAATCAGTGCTGCAATGGATATCTTTGTGCAGGTACCATTACATAGGGTAGTTTTGGTTCCAAAAAATGTCAAGAGAAGAATGTGAATTTTCATAGATGTTGCCCAATTGTTTTCCAAAAAGACCGGAGCAGTTCACATCTTGTTGATTATTTGTTTTGCATACTGTAGTGTGCATGCTGTCATGTGTGCAGGTTTTTTTTCTTAAACATACTTCCCTTAAGACCTTCCAGTGGAGCCATACAAACGCCAATAGCATCAACCTGTGCCACTTCAAGGCCCTTCACTAGACACACTTCAACTACCCAAGCTTCTTTCCAATACTTATAATCTACACTTGATCTTAGCCAAAAGGCCGAGAAGCAATCCAACACTTTTGCCCTGTCAATCCTTACTACAAAGCCATGCTTCAAGCTCACTCTTCCAAGAAGTTCTCCTTTATAGTTATGACCCGGGCTGGCCACCCTGAACCATCTAGATGCTTCAGTTTTATATAGACATGTTCAATGCTGCTTTTCATTCCCATTTTCTTTTCATTTTTGTTTATTGTATAAGTAGGTTCTATTGGAAATTCCTCAAAGAATGGGAATTTGTTTCTTTGGCTGTCCTCAGAGTTTCATGAAGTACTCAAAATACCATTCATTGCATTCTTAATCCCCACCATATGTGTGTGTGTCTGTGTGTGTGTATGTTACAATGTGGTATATAAACACACACAGTAATTTGTGAGTACTTGGTGCACAGATTACTTAAATTCCTAAAGTGAAAGTGAAAGTTGCTCAGTTTTGTCCAACTCTTTGCGACCCCATGGACTATACAGTCCATGGAATTCTCCAGGCCAGAATACATGAATGGGTAGCTGTTTCCTTCTCCAGGGGATCGTCCCAGCCCAGGGATTGAACCCAGGTCTCCTGCATTGCAGGCAGATTCTTTACCAACTGAGCCACAAGGGAAGTCCAAGAATACTGGAGTGGGTAGCCTATCCCCTCTCCAGGGGATCTTTCTGACCCAGGAATCAAACCAGGGTCTCCTGCATTGCAGGTGGATTCTTTACCAACTGAGCTATCAGGGAAGCCCTTTGTGATGAGTGGGATGGGGGGCTGGGAGGGAGGCATAAAAGGCAGGTGATATATGTATAATTATGGCTGAATTGTGTTGTTGTAGGGCTTCCCTGGTGGCTCAGACAGTAAAGAATCTGCCTGCAATGCAGGAGACTGGAGTTTGATCCCTGGGTTGGGAAGATCCCCTGGAGAAGGGAATGGCAACCCACTCCAGTACTCTTGCCTGGGGAATCCCATGGACAGAGGAGCCTGGCGGGCTATAGTCCATGGGGTTGAAAAGAGTTGGACATGACTGAGCAACTAACACTTTCACTTTCTTTTAGTTCACGGCAGAAACCAGCACAACATTGCAAAGCAATTTCCCTCCAATTAAAGAATAAATTTTTTAAAAGAAAAAAAAAAAATAAGACAGTACCCAGCGCCTGGAAAGTCATCATCCATCTAAATGGCAGGTTCCCTCCCCTTCTACCTTCAACCAACTCTCAGAACCGCCCCCTCAGCAACCTCTCCTGACTGTCTATACAGAGGCAGCCACTGCTCTCACCTCACGTTCTAAAAATGCAACTCCTACACCACTTTGCTCACGACTTCAGCTCACGAACCCCAAAAAAGGCAGCTTGTGCCTCTGCATGGTCAAAAACAATGCTGCGCTGTGCGTTTGTTCAGGTTTACAGACGTTCCCAGCGCCGCTGTGTGCTTCGCACCTCGCCTCCGAGAAGGCACAGCTGCTGTTTAAACTGATCTGTACAACGTCCAGCCAAGTGACATACATTTACGAGTACTGGCTTAATAAAATGCCCCCGGGCATTGACTCAGCACCTATGCCTTTCTGCCATCTCAGGACTCTGTCATTATATGCTTAACTGATTTCTAGAAAGTACAGCTGCCAGGGAGCATAGTCCTGCCTCCCTCAAGCCAGACACATCCTAGAGGTAGCCGGGCGCACAAGAACTAGCCTGAAGGGGTGATGTAGGACAGAGCCACCAGGGGAAGTGAACTCAAACTCCACTTTCCAAACAAAAGCCAACTGCCCCAGAATCTCCCTCATGCCCAAGAGACTCCTCAGACCCTGTACCATCCAACACCAACTCACTCCAGCTCTCCTTTGAAACCTGAAAAAAGAGAGAAATTGTCCAGAGACCTATGGCTCATACCAGGCCAAGGGAAACAGATCAATCCTAAATGCCCACGATTATCTATGCTGACACATTTTAGTACCCCTTCTGGGTCATCACTGTATCACCAGAATCTAAACAGTGCGTTACAAAGCAGAGACATCACTTTGCCAACAAAGGTCGTATAGTTAAGGCTGCGGTCTTTCAAGTAGTCATGTATGGATGTGAGAGTTGGACCCTAAAGAAGAACAGCACTGAAGAACTGATGTTTTTGAACACTTCTCAAGTGCTGGAAAAGACTCTTGAGAGTCCCTTGAACAGCAAGGAGATGAAACCAGTACATCCTAAAAGAAATTAACACTGAATATTCATTGGAAGGACTGATGCTGAAACTGAAACTCCAATACTTTGGCCACTTGATAAGAACTAACTCATTGGAAAAGACCCTGATTGCTGAGAAAGATTGAAGGCAGGAAGAGAATGGGGCGACAGAGGATGAGATGGTTGGATGGTATCACTGACTCAATGGACATGAGTTTGAGCAAACTCCGGGAGAGGGTGAAGGACAAGGAAGCCTGGTGTGCTGCAGTCCATGCAATGGCAAAGAGTCAGAAATGACTGAGCAGCTGAACAACAATATGTTGCCCAGCATACAGAAGATGTTCAGGAAATGCTTATCATTTAATAAATGTTATCATAAAGTAACATATGCCTCTGTCTGGTTCTATCCTCAGTGCTAGTGGAAAACACCCAAATTCTATAGCTATTCTTAGTCTGATATTTAAATTCCATGATTCTGGTTAAATCCTGGTTTGATTTCGTCTCTCTCTTTTTTCTCTAGAAAACAGCATCTATATAATCAGGTGAAATAGCTGGTCACCTTGACAGTATCACTAAACTCCCAGCAGCCTCAGTTCTTTTTGTATTATGGCCGGTAATGTTTCTTGAGTCTGTTAGATCTGTTACATAGTTCCCTGGGTTCCTAAATCCTAAATCCTCCTATTCCTAAATCCTATTCCTAAATCCTAAATCCTATTAGGAACTATTTAGGAATAGTTTGTATTCCTAAATCCTCCTAAGAGGTATCTTATATTACAACCTCTTTGTCTTCCTGAAGTTTGGTCTTGGCATTGTTACTTATGCTAATCATTTAGATCACATATTAACAGGTTTCCTACCTCATTGCTACAAATTTATTTGAAGTATGTAAATTAATAATTCATTAATAATATGACATCGTGTTCACTGCCATCAGATTTTTCACCTTTCTGGATCTTAAAGAGAAAAGCAAACTGTAGACTTGAACCCAACTTCTAAGACTACTCTATGCCATTATTTCCTCATGTCTTCTGTTTCCAGCTTTGTAATCTGCACAAGAGCAATGCCAGCCTCCTTCACACCCCCTGAAAAGACTGTGAATACTCACAATTAGATGTACTGAATAGCATTCAGCAAGTATAAAGGGTTATGGTAATAGCAAGTCATTTGGCTGCCATTCTGTGGGCCACCAGAGCTGGGAGCTGGTATGATTCTATTTCTTTACTTAAAGGAACTTTGAGCAAGTAAATAGAAAACATTTTTGATACCTGAATGTATCATTAGAAAAACTGGGAAGCAGTGTTTTATATAGATGTGAAAGAATCCCACTCATGTTTTCAGTTATAAGTTGAATTCTACAGAATGGGGTAATTCACACTCCTTTATATCCTCTGATAAAGAAAAGCTGAATACACACACATAGATATGCTGAATTTATTTATTTATTTAAAAATTATGTATTGAATTTAATTTGCAAATTCCAATTTGTTAGTACTTTCAGGAACCTCAAAGTTAAAGTGAAATTTTGCTCAATTTAAAAAAGTTATAAATCATGCTTGGCACTAACTGTCCAATTAACCATAGCAAGTGGTAGGTAACCCTGGGAAAATGTTCAATTTCAAATATCTGTCCTTGAAATCATAACAAATACAAGCCTGCCTTTCTTTTCCTCCCTTCCTCTTCTTCCGCCTTCACTCCATAACAGAGTTGAATTGACTTACAACATCATATATGATGAGATAATAATTGCACAAAAATAAAATAGGGCTTGTATAGCAACTGTGAGAAGACATAGGGACATATCTGATGATTCCCAAAGACTCTGAGTGGAACAATTACTCATGTGATAGAACGCTGACAGAAGAACAGCAGTAACCAGAACTATGGACAAGAGATAATGAAATGGTAGTGTCAGGATGGTATCAGAGTTCTGCCTGGTGATGGATCCAGGTGCATTCAGACTCGAGGTAGTAAGTGACTTTCCTTGTCGAAATGGCTTTCAAACTCTCTCTCTACCTTAACCAGATTGCCTTGAAGATGCTACTCCCCAAGGCAACACAGCCCTCTTAAAAACTATTTTTGAAATTTTCTTAGAATGCTCAAACAACATTATCATGCATGAGAGCCGAAAAGACTCACTTCAAATAAGAGCTGCCTTCTCAGTATTTCTGTCCATAAAAAGATTACTGGTATTCAGAGTAAGTACACTGAAGGACTAGGGAAAAAAAAGTTAGTACTACCAAGTGAAAAGAAAGAAATTAAAAATCATTATGCAACATTGAAGCTATCCTGTGGAAAAAACTTCTGCCTTAAATATATACTGGACACAATGAAATTATCAGCATGGTAGAAACAAAACAGTATAAACTCACATTACCCTAAAGCCTAAATAGAAAGGGAAAAAATGATCTGCCTGTGAAATGTTTTAAGGAATTTAAAAAATAAATATTCAACCACTAATACTATGAAAATCAGTATTCCAATAGTGGTTCTTAGCTAACAAAGGGCTTAGAGGCATGTGGGGATTATTATAATTCCTATTTACACTTGAGTATGACAAGGTTGCATATTGTCACCCTGCTTATTTAACTTATATACAGAGTACATCATGTGAAATGCTGGACTGGATGAGTTACAAGCTGGAATCCAGACTGTGAGGAGAATTATCAGTAACCTCAGGTATGCAGATGATAGCACTGTAATGGCAGAAAGCAAAGAGGAACTAAAGAGCCTCTTGATGAGGGTGAAAGAGGAGAGAGAAAAAGCCAGCTTAAAACTCAATATTTAAAAAAAAAAAGATCATGGCATCCAGTTCCATCATTTCATGGCAAACAGGAGGGGAAAAGATGGAAGCAGTGACAGATTTCCTCTTTTTGGGCTCTAAAATCACTGCAGATGGTGACTTTAGCCTTGAAATTAGAAGACAATTGCTTCTTGGAAGGAAAGCGACGACAAACCTAGACAGGGTATTAAAAAGCAAAGATATCACTTTGCCGACAGACGTCCATAGAGTCAAGGCTATGGTCTTTCCAGTAGTCATATACAGATGTGAGAGTTGGACCATAAAGAAGGCAGAGCGCCAAAGAATTGAAAGCTTTTGAACCGTGGTGCCGGAGAAGACTCTTGAGAGTCCCTTGGACAGCAAGGACATAAAACCAGTCAACCCTAAAAGGAAATCAACTCTGAATACTCATTGAAAGGACTGATGCTAAAGCTGAAGCTCCAGTACTTTGGCCACCTGATGCGAAGAGCCGACTCGCTGGAAAAGATCCTGATGCTGGGAAAGATTGAGGACAAAAGGAGAAGAGGGTGACAGAGGATGAGATGTATCCTCTGGATGGTATCATGGATTCAATGGACATGAACTTGGGCAAACTTTGGGAGATGGTAAGAGACAGGGAGGCCTGGTGTGGTGCAGTCCATGGGGTCACAAAGGGCTGGAAGTGACTTGGAGACTGAACAACAACAACATTCACTCTTGAGGGAGTCCAGCCTCTGAGCAGTTGACTTTAACAGGAGGCTGAGTAGGATGACCCTGTCTTTCTTTGAGCAACACTAAGTGCTGTTGTTGTGCTAATTGCTCAATTCTGTCAGACTCTTTGTGACCCCATGGACTGCAGCCCACCAGGTTCCTCTATCTGTGGGATTCTCCAGGCAAGAATATTGGAATGGGTTGCCATTTCCTTCTCCAGGGGATCTTCCAGACCCAGGGATCGAACATGGTCTCCTGCATTACAGGCAAATTCTTTAGCGTCTGAGCCACCAGGGAAGCCCAAAGAGTGGTACAGTCACACTGAGGAGGGTGGTAGGTGGCAGGTGGAGAGGAAGAAGAAAGGCTTCCCTGACCAGGAAGAGAACCCGGGCTGCGGCAGTGAGAGCCCTGAATCCTAATCACAGACCGCCAGGAAGCGTACCTGGTACTTACTGCTTTAAGCAACATGTCCTGAGGGCTTTCTTGGGTAATCCACTGTGTTCCACAGTACACAATGATAAACAGAGTAATGGAACAAAGCACAGTGTTTTTCTTCTTGAAGTTCTCTGTTGCCAGGAGAGCTAAAGTTGAACAGGAAAGTGACTGGGGAAGTTGTGTCCAAATGAAGGAGAGAACCATGAAGGATGCCAAGAATGCAGTCAGGTGTGTCTGTTAAGACTGACTGGTTCAAAGAATATGAAGGATTTCAGAGATACAGCAGAGGTCTTTACAGCTGGGTGGAAAGAATGTTCATATTTTGTAAGAGGCAAAGAAATGCAAAATCCAATCAAGTGGAGGCTGCAGATTTCCCTCTAGAAGTCCCAGAATTGTGGACACAGCAGTTCAGGGTATTCACCGGGGTCACCAGTGAGAATGTAGGCAATGTTCCAACCTAAATCTCTTGTCCTTGTGCAACTTCACACATACTCAGAAAGCCAACTCTGTTTCCTGGAAAGTAAGCTCAGTTAATAAAGTCTCTGTGCAGAGTATCAACCCCACAAAGATGCAGAATCATCTGTGAGCATCACTCCACCCACCCCCTTCAACTGTTCACTGTTTTCTTTAACATTGACCAACACATCTAGTATACTACATCTTTAATTAATTTATGTTGTTTACTATTTATATGGGCTTCCCAGGCGGTGCAGCAGTAAAGAATCTGCCTGTAATGCAGGAGACCTGGGTTCAATCCCTGGGTACAGAAGATGCCCTGGAGAAGAGAATGGCAACCACGCTAGTATTCTTGCCTAGAGAATTCCATGGACAGAGGAGGCTGGCGGGCTACAGTCCGGGAGGTAGCCCATGTTTACTATTTGCCTATTCCCTCCAATGGGCTTCCCTTGTGGCTCAGCTGGTAAAGAATCCACTCTGGATTCGATCCCTGGGTTGGGAAGATCCCCTGGAGAAGGGAAAGGTTACCCACTCCAGTATTCTAGCCTAGAGAATTCCATGGACTGTATAGTCCATGGGCTCACAAAGAGTTGGAAACGACTGAGCGACTTTCACTTTCTTCCCTCAAATAGGGGGAAGACATTTCCTCAGGGCAGAAATTTTCTTTTTGTTTGCTTATGTTTTTCTGGAGTTTAGAACAATGCCTTGACACGTAGATATTTCAGGTAATTACCACATGAAGAAATGAGTAAGACCACAGAACTGGCAAACTTGTGGGAAGGTATCTGAATATTTGGAATTTCATATTATGGTTGAGAGAGTTTCATCTTTTGAGAGACTATCAGGTTTATAATTACAATTTTAAACATTTAATTAGGTCATTGATTTAAATGTGATTTTAGGGTAGAAATCTTACTAAATTTGTAAGTAACATTAGAACATTTAAGAGAATTTTAGATTTACTATATTTATATATTTAATTTCTAGATTTACAAGATTTAAGTAATTGGGCAGGACAGTCAACTGGAAAAACTGAAATTGACTATCAGCTAAATGTATATATTGGTTAATATTATACTATTCAAAGTTCCTTTAACAGTAATTATTAGCATTTGCTCATTTTATAAATAGGATAAGATTTGCAAGCTGAATTTAAGAATGTAAATTTTCTGAAACTTTACATTCATTTCCAATGAATAAAATGTTAACTGTTAAATGAAAAAAAAAAACCCCCCACTTCCAATAGTCTTTTCAACAGGGCACAAGAACAAACCACAGCGTGATTCAGAAGGGAGAAGGCCACACACATATGACAGGATCACAGGGCCTCGAGATAGGAAGAAAACCCACATTCGGTTCCAGTGTCCCCATGTAAAAGAAACCAGCCTGAGCCAACGACCCACCCCAAACCAGATCTTGCCGTGTTTTCATCTGCAAAATGAAGTGACTGTATGAGATCACTAATTAACTTCTCCCAACTCTCAGTGATGATGTTGTTCCTTAAGGACATAACAGATTCAAAATGCCATGGAAGTTGGGAAAAGAGAGGGATTAACTCCAGGGAGAAAATCAGAAGTTCATTAGCAGTTGGATGGGATCTGTCAAGCCGAAATGAGAGGAACCAGGATTCCAGGTGGACAAAACATGGGAAACTAGAAAGTGGGCTTGGGAAATGGAGACACAGAAAAATGTGCAATGGTGAGCGTGCCATCCAGTACAGTCAAGAGAGCTCTTCACTGGTGTGTGGATAAATACAGCTCACAGCTCAAAAAGCTGATGTGTTAGCAGCAGCATTTACTGTATCTGCTAGGAAGTCAGAGACATTTTAACAGCACAATGGTAGTATTTACATAGGGCCTCAACAAACATTTGATTATCAAAATGATTACATCTATTTGTAGTAAGATTGCTGCGGCTGCTGCTAAGTCACTTCAGTCATGTCCAACTCTGTGCGACCCCATAGATGGCAGCCCACCAGGCTTCCCGTCCCTGGGATTCTCCAGGCAAGAACACTGGAGTGGGTTGCCATTTCCTTCTCCAATGCATGAAAGTGAAAAGTGAAAGTGAAGTCGCTCAGGCGTGTCCGACTCTTAGCGACCCCATGGACTGCAGCCTACCAGGCTCCTCCATCCATGGGATTTTCCAGGCAAGAATACTGGAGTGGGGTGCCATTGCCTTCTCCGGTATTAAGATTAGATTTTACCAAACAAATATGCTTTCACATCACACAGTAATTCCTTGGGAGCTTATTTTAAATTTACTTCATAGTGTGCAACTTCATTAGTATAAAGGCTAATCCTAAGCCAAATATTCATTTTACAGAATACATCTTGAGTTTTATGAAACTAAAAGAATACCCACAAAGTCTGATATTTCTCTAAGAGATCCCTCAGAAATCAGAATTTGCCCTAAATTCTCAACAAAGCTAAAAATACTCTCCAATGAAAGGTCAGTGAAATTGGGAGAAAAATGGATGCATATGCATCAATATTTCAAACCCTCACAGGCCATCAGCAAAGACCTGGGAGAGGTGGCTCATTCAGGGAAGGAAATAAGTGGAGTGGATGTAAGAATAAAGACATATCTTCTCATAAATCTCTATCAAAGAGCAAGCAGACCAGGCCACCCGCACATTACAGGAGAAAATGCTACCAAATTCCGGTAGCTTTTATTTCTATGAATGAGACTTTCATTTGTCCAGGTAAAACAGCATGATCAAGTATTGCTGATGCAGGGTTTCCCACTGCACTGAAAATCAGCTGCTCGGGTAAAGCATCCTCACGAGAGTGAGTTACAGTCTCTCTTTCTGGTCCCTCCAATGCCCTGTTGGACTCTGCACCAGGACAGCCAGGAAAACCTGGGAACCCAGGGCACACGGTTCATCTGCACAGCTCATCCTGAAGTCTATTATGTATTTGTTTGATAGTGCCTTAATGGAGACGGGGAGAAACCCAGTATCTATTTCTTTGCTTGTCAAATATATATCAGGTGTCCAGTGACCTCTTTTCTTTCGAGCTGTCTTACCAAAAAAACTCCATTTTAAAAAAGAAATTCTTCATTGAATCAAGATATCACGGGGAAAATTAGGAGGTGATTGATCTCATTTCCCGGGAAAGCGCCATTAGAAGTACCTCTTGTCCTGAGTTTCTCTCATCAGCCTCTAGGCATCTCTTCTTGTCTCCCACTGTATTTCCTTTTCTCTCTCCAAGGCTCACTCTTTGTGGGTCCTTCCTTCCTACTTCCTGTATTTCCCCCTCACCCTCTCCAGAGTCTTCTCACTCTCCTTTTCTTAAGAGGAGCAACTTAGTTCTTCCCCAGCTTCTATTTTTATATCGCCATCCCTCAACTCCTAAGCTTAATATCATCTTCGGTACTTCAATATTGGAGATAATCATGACAAAGAAAGAATACTGAGAATTCTTACTATCACTCTTACTGTATGCGTGTGTGCTAAGTTTCTTCAGTCATGTCCGACTCTGTGCAACCCTAGGGACCGTAGCCCGCCAGGCTCCTCTGTTCATGGGATCCTCTAGGCAAAGAATACTAAGATTGGGTTGCTATGCCCTCCTCCAGGGGATCTTTCTGACTCAGGGATTGAACCCATGTCTCCTACATCTCCTGCATTACAGGCAGATTCTTTACTGCTGAGCCACCGGGGAAGCCCATCCCTCTTACTAGCGCTTCTTTAATTTAGAAAGATTTGATGAGAAGTTACAATAAAATTTTTTTTAAAAACTAGCCATTTCTTATAAAAATTGAGATGTTCATCCCCTATTACACCCTGCTGGGGTTAGATAAGATGTTATCCACTCAGTACTATTCACTCCTTCATTTTTGTTTCCTCCACAAGTATTTACAGAGTGTTTTCCATGGACCAGTTATTGTTCCAGACACTGGGGACATGAAAATAAACAAGACAAAGTTCCCTTCCCTCAAGGAGTTTAAATAATAGTTGAGAGAAAGTAGAGACAAACAGTTATACATAATACGAAATGCCATAGTGCTATGAAGAAAAAGAAGGCAGAATAAAGGAAATAGATTGGGATGGATATATATATATGTATACATATATGTATAGGTATATATACATACATAAAATATATATGCATATAAGACTCCTTGGCGGAGGCAAGGCAACCCACTCCAGTATTCCTGCCTGGAGAATCCCATGGACAGAGAGCCTAGCGGGCTACAGTCCACAGGGTCGCAGAGAGTCGGACATGACTGAAGTGACTTTGCACAGCACAGCACACACATATATATTTATATATATACATAGTTTTCATTTGTGCCTTATTTTTTGAAACCTCTGAAATAGCAAGAGCAGAAACCTACATTTGTCATTAGGAGCTTTTCAGAATACTCGGAAATCTCAAGCATGCTGCTAAGCAACAGACACCAGGACCTTCAAAGGCCTGCCACCCAGAACACACACCTTGCTCCATGGGCTCCGCATTGCTTCAGCAAGGCTGCGCTGTAATAATCAACATCCAAACCACAAAAGACCAGAAAGAAGATTTGCCATCTGAAAAGATAAGCGCTGCCAGCACTCCCCTGCCTCCGATGATCTATGAAATTATTATGGGAGAAGCAGTGGAAATGGAAGCAAAGAATTTAACTCATTCATCCTCAAAATGGCTTCCCAAGCGGCGATAGTGGTAAAGAATCCACCTGCCAATGCAGGAGACACAAGAGATGCTGGTTTAATCCCTGGGTCAGGAAGATCCCCTGGAGTAGGAAATGGCAACCCACTCCAGTATTCTTGCCTGGGAAATCCCATGGACAGAGGAGCCTGGCGGGTCCCTGGGGTCACAAAGAGTCAGACACAACTGAGCAACTGAGCACTCACATTCTCAAAATGTGTCCAAATGATGAACACGGCTTTGTATGTCTGCCTATCTCTAAGTTTTGATCCAAGAAGGACCAAAGGAGCAATCATTTAAAATACCCTCTTGTTAGCAAAATTGCAGTGTGCTTTACTAGGTAAAATTTACACTCCAGAAAAGAACTCTGCATGCAGGCCAGATATCCAAATTTCAGCAACTTATATATTTATTTCTATCTTCAACCTACTCATCTTTCCTTAGCTCCAGAGAGCTATTTTTAATCGCATGGTAGGTGGTGTACAAAATCCAAAGAGTTTTCTGATAAAAGAATGCATTAAAGATAGTAGCTTGACACCTAACTGCTATGACAAAAATAGGGTGGTAAGCTCATAAGAAAGGACTTGGTTTAATAAATAACTCTCACATTTCCTTTTCATTACTGGAATAGTACCCAAGCACTGTCCAAAGTGCTTCATGGGCATTGTCTCAGTCATCACCAAACCCACCACTCTCACCATTTTTCATATGAGAAAACTGAGACTTAAGTTAAAACTCACACATCCAAAAAGTAACTGAACTCAATTCAGTTCATGAATTCAATTCTATGAGACAACATCTGTGTTCCCACCACTAGGGTGGAGTCTCTTTATATGCCAGAACCTCTTTCCTTTTTTCTTCTATTTCTTCCTCCTGACTTCTCCCCACATGACACACTCATATCCTCAGCCTGGAGAAACAGCTTATGTGGGTGTACAGTCATTCTCTAAATGCGAAGGACCAGCAGCCAGACTTAAATTTTAGGAATCACGTTAGGAAAAGAAAATATCTAATTTGGCTGTAAACTTCGGAGAAGGCAATGGCAACCCACTCCAGCACTCTTGCCTGGAAAATCCCATGGATGCAGGAGCCTGGTGGGCTGCAGTCCATGGGGTCACTAAGAGTTGGACACGACTGAAGCAACTTAGCAGCAGCAGCTTTCCACATAGAAATGGAAACAAGCATAGTTTCATTATTGCTGCTTTATAGCTTTGTGTGTGTGTGTATATATATATAGGAACAGCAGCTTTACACACACACACACACACACACACACACGCATGCATGCTAAGTTGCTTCAATCATGCCCAACTCTTTACAATCCTGTGGACTGCAGCCTGCCAGGCTCTATCCATGGGGTTCTCCAGGCAAGAATACTGGAGTGGGTTGCAGTGCCCTCCTCCAGGGGTTTTCCCGAACCAGGGACCAAAGCTGAGTTTCTTATGTCTCCGGCACTGACAGGCGGGTTCTTTCCCGCTAGCACCACCTGGGACATCTGGTACATACATGTATATGTACTTTTATTTTTAAAAAGCAACATGTGATAAAAAATTTGAATGAGCGTTTCACGAACAAAGGAGCTCAAAGGACATTTGACCCAACCTCTTGAGCAAGAGGTGAGCAAACAGACCTGAAATCCAGGCGGAGGGATCACACAGGGGTATGCAAACCAGAAATCATTCCTCACTGGGGTCACCCTGGGGTCTGTCCACCATGAGCACAAGTAGGGGCTCCCATACACGTGCATGCAGCAACCTAGCCTGGTGAGTTTATATCAGAAGTTTCAAGCAGAGTGTGCATCAGAATCATTGGAAGGGCACTGGAGACAGAGATGGCTCGTCTCCAAAGTCTCTGTTTCAGTAGGTCTAGAAATGGGGCTTGCATGCACGTAGCTTCAGTCGTGTCCAGCTCTGTGTGACCCCATGGACTGTAGACCACCAGGCTCCTCTGTCCATGGGATTCTCCAGGCAAGAATATTGGAGTGGATTGCTATGCCCTCCTCCAGGGGACCTTCCCAACCCAGGGACTGAACGCTCATCTCTTATGTCTCCTACAGTGGCAGGCAGGTTCTTTACCACTAGGACCATCTGGGAAGCCCAGAGTGGGGCTTTAAGGATATGCATTTCTAACAAGTTCCCAGGTGAAGCTAATGAGGCTGGTCAAGGGATCACACTTTGACAAGCAGTGCATTGCCCGTACACCACTGCCACCTCTAAGAACAATCAGCTCTGTCATAGCTCAGGATGAAGACTGTTCATGCTGGCAGCATGGTCCACCCACGAAGGGACACGTAAGCCTGGCAGCCCACTGAGGGCTGTTTACGCAGAGTGTTCTGGAGTCCTGGGTACCCAGAAGACAGCCTAGAAGAAGAGACACAGGTTCTAGGTGCTCACTCTGGACAAGGCGCAGCTAGACGAAGCCTAAAACGGGGCCGTCTGAAGTTAATGGCTCAGGACGGGTGTCAAGAATTGTGAAGGGTTGGATTTTGCCCCACTTGGCGAACAAACAAATTAGCCTGCCAGTTTCTGCTGGCAGAAAACACCCGACTCCTGGGTCACAGAACAGAGAGAATTTATTACTCACAGTGATAGCAGTAGCCATGGTAACATCATTGCACTGGTTCCCTGAGCCCTAATTCTGGCAGGGTGACACGCTGAGGGCCAGGTGTTGTCTGATTACACAGTGGGATGAGTTTCTGAGACCAACACCGAGATTAGGATGCTCTGATTTTATACAGATCCGCAGACACTGGGTCTCGCTGGAGTCCTGATCTTTATTATCTCGGATGGTAAACCTATCTACCCCTAAGGGAGGCGGTCTCTGTCTTCCAAGGCTGCCTGCTATGCAAAACCTCCCTGAAAAGACAGTCCAGGGAGAATCAGCAGTGAATGCCTTTGCTCCCAAGACCAGCCGTGCGGAAACTCGAGACACCAACAGAGAACTGTCTCCTCACAACAGGGCCCGGCTGCCAGGACGAAGGGTGACCCCGACTGGAAACGAGGATGAGGACATGAGCCGGGGAGGCAGCCGAGGGAGAGTTTCTGAGGCAGAAGACTCAGTGAGTTGAAAGGCTGTGAGGAGGCAGCCCGGGGAACTCAGAAGGAGTCTGTTAGGAGATGAGGTCAGGGAGGAAACGAGGAAGAAGGGGGACCGATCATGGCGCAGCCTCGTGGCCACAGCAAGGACCCTTTATCCTTTATCCTGAGTGAAAGGAGAGCTGACTGCCGAGTCCTGAAGGGATGAGTGGCATGGCGCCACGTGTTTTGAGAGGGTCACTCTCGGCACCATGTGGAGGAACAACCTGAAGACAGGCCAGGGCCAAAGCAGGGAGACCAGCTAGGAAACTCCAGGAGAGAGTCAGTGAGAGATGATGGTGGCCCAGACCATCATCTGCGAGGTGCAGAGAGGGTGCAAGTCATTTGACTCTAGGCATATTTTGAAAGGCGGATTCTCTGGTAGCTCAGATGGTGAAGGATCTGCTTGAAATGCAGGAGACCTGGGTTCGATCCCTAGGTTGGGAAGACCACACCCACCTCCCACCCAGAAGAGGAAATGGCAACCCACTCCAGTCTTTTTGCCTGGGAAATCCCATGGACAGAGGAGCCTGGCGGGCTACAGTGCATGGGGTCACAAAGAGTTGGCAACGACTGAGCGACTGACACACACACTTTCATATTTTTGAAAGTAGAGCTAGCATGACAGACTGGAAATGGGCTATGATGGGGCGGGGGGCCCCAAAACAAAAGCTTTCCAAGGATAGGTTTGGGGCTACTGTGGTTGAAATGCTGTTGTTAGCTGAGATGTGGATAACTTTGGGAGATACTAGGATTCTAGGGTTATTTCCAAGAAAGAAGATCAGAAATTCAATGTCAGACACATTACGTTCAAGATGCTTATTAGGCATTCATGTAGAGACAGCAAGTGAAGAGGCTGAAGGTGAGGGGCCAGGTCCAGGCTGAGAAAACAGATGTGGGAGTTGTTAGTTTACAGATGGAATTTAAAAGTATGAGAAGCTCACCAAGAGAATGAGTGCAGATAGAAAGAAAGGAGACTGAGGCAGGGCTTGTGAAGGAGTAGGGGGAAAGCGCTTAGCATCCTGGAAACCTAGAGAACAAAGCGCTCCAGGGAGGAGGGACTGAGCAGCTGTGCCAAGTGATGCTGGTATGGTACTGGCACAAAAACAGAAATATAGACCCATGAAACAAGACAGAAAGCCCAGAGATACACCCATGCACCTATGGGCACCTCATCTTTGACAAAAGAGGCAAGAATATACTGTGAAGAAAAGACAGTCTCTTTAATAAGTAGCACTGGGAAAACTGGATGGCTATGTGTAAAAGAATGAAATTAGAACACTTCCTAACACCACACACAAAAATAAACTCAAAGTGGATTAAAGACCTAAATGTAAGACCAGAAACTATAAAACGCTCACAGGGAAAATGTAGACAAAACACTCTTTTACATAAATCACAGCAAGATCCTCTATGACCCCACCTCCTGCAGTAATGGAAATAAATGAAAAAAATAAACAAATGAGACCTAATTAAACTTAAAAGCTTTTGCACAGCAAAGGAAACCATAAACAAGGTGAAAAGATAACCCTCGGAATGGGAGAAAGTAACTGCAAATGAAGCAACTGACAAAGGATTAATCTCCAAAATAAAGCAGCTCATGCAGCTCAATCAGAAAAACAAACAAGAAAATCAAACAATGGGAGGAAGACCTAAAGAGACATTTCTCCAAAGAAGGCATGAAGATGGCTAATAAACACCTGAAAAAAATATTCATCATTGCTTATTATAAGATAAATGAAAATCAAAACTACAATGAGATATATATCACCTCACAACAGTCAGAATGGCCATGATCAAAAAAAAAATCTACAAACAATAAATGCTGGACAGGATGTGGAGAAAAGGGAGCCCTCCTGCACTGTTGGTGGGAATGTAAATGGATACACCCATTATGGAGAACAGTATGGAGAGTTCTTTAAAAAATATATTAGGAATAAAACTACCATATGACCCAGAAATCCCACTACTGGGCAAAAAACCTGGGAAAACCACAATTCTAAAAGACACCCCAATGTTCACTGCAGCCTTATTTACAATAAGCAGGACATAGGATAACCTAGATGTCCATCGACAGATGAATGGATAAAAAAGTTATGGAACATATATACAATGGGATATTACTCAGCCATAAAAAGGAACAAATCTGAGTCAGTTCCAGTGAGGTGGATGAATCTAGAGCCTGTGATACAAAGTGAAGTAAGTCAGAAAAACAAATATCATATATTAATGCGTATATATGGAATCTAGGAAAATGATACTGATGAACCTATCTGTAGGGAGTAGTAGAGATGCAGACGTAGAGAACAGATTAATGGACATAGCGGGGGAAGGAGAGGGTGGAATGAATTGAGAGAGTAGCCTTGAAATACATACATTAACATATGTAAAATAGATAGCCAGTGGAAATCTGCTGTATGATGCAGGGAGCTCAACCCTGTGCTCTGTGACAACCTAGAGGAGTGGGATGGGGTTGGAGGTAGGAGGGAGGTTCATATGTAGGTTCAGATGTCCCCAACCCAGAGAGAGGGGACATATGTACCTATGGCTGATTCCTGTTGATGTATGGCAGAAACCAATACAACATTGTAAAGCAATTATCCTCCAATTAAAAATAAATAAATTAAAAATTTTTAAACTAAATAAAAGATGACAGAATAAAAAATGTTAGTGCTAACACCACTATCATTTGTCCATTTCTCTTAATGAAGGAAGTCAGCAACCCCATAACATACATAATCAAAGAATTTAAGTTGAGTGGGATGGGAGGGGGGAGGCAGACTGTGAAGGAGGGGATATATACATGATTATGACTTATTTGCATAGTCATATGGCAGAAACAAGCACAACATTGTAAAGAAATTATCCTCCAATTCAAAAATAAAATATACTTTTAAATGTAAAAAAAAAAGAATGTAAGTCATTAGCGGGGTAGGTAATATTGTGATTCCAATTCTTTTCAAATGTATATATGAATCGATTTTTAGACGTGTGTTTTCCCTCTGTTTTTTACTGGTACTCAATCCACATTTTTTTTTCCAATACAAGATTTGCTTTTCAAATGTATTAGATTTTCTGTTTGTAAATACAAGGGCCTTTCTCTCTCAGATGCCAAAATCATTTCTGGAAAGGAGAGGCCAAGGTCTCCGTTCAGCCCTTCTCCTGCATGCAAGAGAATCCGTAAGGCATATGCATTGAGCACTACCATGGAATAACCAGCTGCCTTTGGGCTGGTGGATCAGTTCTGTTCAGTTCAGTTCAGTCGCTCAGTCGTGTCCAACTCTTTGCAACCCCATGAATCGCAGCACGCCAGGCCTCCCTGTCCATCACCAACTCCCGGAGTTCACTCAGACTCAGTCCGTCCATCGAGTCAGTGATGCCATCCAGTCATCTCATCCTCTATCATCCCCTTCTCCTCCTGCCCCCAATCCCTCCCAGCATCAGGGTCTTTTCCAATGAGTCAACTCTTCTCATGAGGTGGTCAAAGTATTGGAGTTTCAGCCTCAGCATCAGTCCTTCCAATGAACACCCAGGACTGGTCTCCTTTAGGATGGACTGGTTGGATCTCCTTGCAGTCCAAGGGACTCGCAAGAGTCTTCTCCAATACCACAGTTCAAAAGCATCAATTCTTCAGCACTCTCCTCTCCCAAAATAGCAAGATCATATTTCAAAAAAGTTCTGCATGTGTGTTCTTACCTCTATACATTCTCTCAAGGGTCACAGTGACAAATGTGAGTCCTAATCCTCAGAATAAGCTTCCTTCTTTCAGGTACAGAGTCATTGGGCTCTGGAAACCTGACGGAACATCTCATATAAGCAATTGGAACCAGGTCCAGCACACACTAAGTCCACAATAAACAGACATTTTCCTTGTCAGTAATGTCCTTCGTGGAATGTGTAAATTAGGAGAAATGGGTAAGTGCTTATAAGAACCTTTCCATCATTTGAAATAAACTTTGCAGAAAGCAAGAAGATGGATCCTGGGGTATCAAAAGAGGAATAATGAGGATCAAAGACTTCAATTTCTTCCTGACTTGTCTCAACTCTTAAGTAAGGGAACCATCTTTCCATGATGTCTTCATGTAGAAATGAATCCTACATGAATTCTGAAATCCCAAGTGTTGGCAATATTTATAGATTATTTACTGTTCTCATTATCGCTACTCTCAGCTTGTTCACATACAGGGGGCGGAAATCAGGGGAAAACAAACAAGTAAATACCCAACAGCCAGAGCCTCTGAAATAGAGAAATCTGAAGAGACTCCCCGCTCATTGTACCCGTAGTTATAATTTTCTTCTGAATGAATCAGTTCTGTTTCCAGAATCCTTGACAAGCTGCTCTTGCTAATGATTGACAAAAGAAGTGTCTAATTATAAAAAAATTGCATTTTGCAGTTTCCAAGGGCTTGGTGGATTCTGTGTTTTAGATATATGTCAGAGAAAATGTAATTTGTGTAAGGTGCAAATAACTAGATTTAAGTCTAGAGATGAGATGTAACATATATACACACGTTTTCGGTATGTGGTACATCATTTGGCTACAGCACAAATAGCCAAGCATCGGATTTTTGTCTTCTGAAGAAGAAGTAATAGGTTGGCGATAAAGGGGTATTCTTGGAGATTTATGGTTTTATTCTGGGACTTTCACATGCTCTGCATCAAAATGCAACATTTATAAACAACTCACACTGTGAGAAACTATTTAAAATTCATCTTTCCTTGAGGACCCAAAGCTTTCTTTTAGCCAACTCAAATTCATTAAAATGTTCTATTGCCTTCCCTGGTGCATTAATAATGATTCTTAATTTTATGCATAGATTTTAAATACATTACACTTCATTTCATAAACATTCAATGACAAGTAGAATGACAGGCTTGAAAATCCACAGTTTAGGGTCATCCTTCATGTGTTCTTAACTGCATCCTGACTCAGTTTAGGAGGTGGCTTTAAAGTGTTGCTGGGGACATTCCAGAACTGCAGTAATGATGAACATTGACATACGTGGAGAGCAAGCCAGGCTGGTAACTGGGGCTGCCACCCTCTTTTCTCCAATTGCCAGTTTTTAAGTATAGATGATTTGCACATTTTAAAGGATAGTTGCTAAAGTACTTATTTATTATTTACTTAGTTCCCTAGGCTTCACTGGTGGCTCAGAAGATAAAGAATCTGCTTATAATGTAGTAGACATGAGTTTGATCCCTGGCTGGGGAAGATCCCCTGGAGAAGGAAATGGCAACCCACTCCAGTACTCTTGCCTGGGAAATCTCATGCCCAGAGGAGCATGGCAGGCTATGGTCCATGGTGTCACAAAGAGTTGGACATGACTAAACCACTCACCACACACATTGGCTGGTAAATTAGAGGAAGTAAGCAAGTCTGCTCAGTCTCAGTTCCATAGTATAAAAATACAGACTTAGTTCAGAGGTTGTATTGTGAAGAATACAGGAGACAACATATTAACACCAAGTACCAAATCTTATGATTGACCAGAAAATGGACTCATATACTTCTAAGTTTTTTGAAGCAATTTCTCAAATTCTGCCTGCCAGAAAGTATTAAGAAAACAAGGCACATATTAGGGAATGCAATTCAAAATAGCTTCTAGTATGCTGAGCTGGATGATTCACAAGCTGGAATCAAGACTGCCGTGAGAAATACCAAAAACCCCAGATCCGCAGATGATACCAACTCTAATGGCAGAAAGTCAACAGGAAATAAAGAGCCTCTTGATGAGGGTAAAAGAGGAGAGTGAAAAAGCTAATTTGAAACTCAACATTAGTTGTTCAACTTTACCTGTCCAAGTAAAATTTGAAGCTACTGTATTACTTGCTTTTTACTATTTATCCTATCTGTTCGCATGTCTTTGTTTTATTTAGTTATTTATTTGCTTCTTTCCTTCAAATTTTACTTGGACAGGTAAAGTTGAACAACTAAAAAAAAAAAAACTGTTTATGTTAAACACCATTAAAAAAATTTTATGGAGGGAAGGGACATATGTATACCTATGGCTGATTCATGTTGACATTTGACAGAAAACAACAAAATTCTGTAAAGCAATTATCCTTCAATTAAAAAATTTTAAAAATCAAAAAAAAAAAAAAAAGAAACTCAACATTAAAGACATTAACATCATGGTTTCCCGTCCCAACACTTCATGGCAAATAGATGGGGGAAAAGTGGAAACAGTGACAGATTTTATTTTCCTGGGCTCCAAAATCACTGCAGACAGTGACTGCAGCCATGAAATTAAAAGAAGTTTGCTCCTTGGAAGGAAAGCTATGACAAACCTAGACAGCATGTTAAAAAGCACTTTGCTGACAAAAGTCCATATATTCAAAGCTATGGTTTTCTCAGCAGTTAATGTATGGATATGAGAGTTTGACCATAAAAACCATAAAGTTAGACTATAAAGAAGGCTGAGCACTATGAGCACTAAAGAGTTGATGCTTTTGAACTGCAGTGCTGGAGAGAACTCTTGAGAGTCCCTTGGATGGCAAAGAGATCAAACCAGTCAATCCTAAAGGAACTCAATCCTGAATATTCATTGCAAGGACTGATGCTGAAGCTGAAGCACCAATACTTTGGTCACCTGATATGAATAGTCAACTCCTTAGAAAAGACCCTTATGCTAGGAAAGATTGAAGGCAAAAGGAGAGGGGGGCGGCAGAGGATGAGATGGTTAGATAGCATCACCATCTCAATGGACACAAATTTGAGCCAACTCCTAGAGACAGTGGAGGACAGAGGAACCTGGCATGCTGCGTCCATGGGGTCACAGAGAGTTGGACACAACTTAGCAACTGAATGACAACAACAACAACATAATATCTATGGTTCGTGTGACTCCATTTTATAAAAAATTTAATTGCAACAACTGTACATGCTGCTGTTTAATCGCTAAGTTGTGTCTGATTCTTTTGTGACCCGATGGGCCAGTAGGCTGCCAGGCTCCTCTGTCCATAGGATTTCCCAGGCAAGAATACTGGAGTAGGTTGCTACTTCCTTCTCCAGGGTATCTTTCCAGTCCAAGGATCAAACCTGTGTCTCCTACACCGGCAGGTGGATTCTTTACCACTGAGCCATCAGGGAAGCCTAACAGTATATGATTTGTTACAAATGATTGACTTTATCTTATATATACATCACTACCTACTTTAAAATTTTTTAGAGGGAAAGTAAAACAGTAGAAAGTAGCTTTGAAGACAGTAAGAATACTCTTCATAATATTTTTAAAAGTCATAAATCAAAAGGTGTAATACCTAGCTTCCATAGTGTGAGGTTTACGATTGTACAACCTGAAATGTAGAAAACAGATTTCTTTTTCTTTGAGTACTCTGATCTCTACAATACAAGAGACTTAACCTCTTGCTCTTTGAGAAAGAAGGGATTATTTTACTGTTTTGTTAAAAAAAAAAAACAATAATATGCTTTGCTTACAAAGCAAGAATTTGTTTGCATGGAATATTAATAAAAAGGATACAACTGTATTTATTTTTTTCTAGAGCTCGTTCTTTGCTTCATTTTATGTCTTATCTGTTTGTTTTCTTTCATCTAACTTACATTATCTTCCTGTGTTTCATTTGTCTGTATAAAATGCCCTGACTTCTTCCTGGAACAAGACGACTCCAAACAAATGTCCTGGGAGCAAAGAGGAACGTAAGATAAACATGACATTTCACTTTAATGGAATCTGCAAACAGGCTTAATCTGACATGTATCACTTTAAGTCATTCATGGACTTCTGAGAATCCTCCTGAATAGAATGTCTGAATATAAAAAGTAGTTACTATAACTGGCTGAATATTGGTCCCCAAAGATATCAGATCCTGATCCCTGGGGCCTGTAAATATTACCTTTTATGGGAAAAGAATCTTGGGATGGGAAGATTATCTTAGACGCTCCAGGTGAGCTCTAAATGAAATATCACAAATATTCTTTTAAGAGCGAAAGAGGGAGATCTGACAGAAGAGAAGGCAACGGGACCACAAAGGTAGAGACTGAAGAGATGTGGCCAGTGGTTGGAGGAGGCAAGGAAGAAGTATTTCTGAGAGCATCCAGAAAGATCGAAGCCTTGCTGACGTCCTAATTCTGCTCGAGCGATGGTAATTTTGGACTTCAAGCCTCCAGAACTGTGAGAGAATACATTTCTGTTGTTTTAAGCCACTATATTTGTAGTAATTTGTTATTGAAGGAAAGTTATATGGCTCAAAATAGCCTGGAGTTAAAACTCCCCTCCAGGTCCTCCCCACCATTCTGTGCAAAACAAAGAAGAAAAAAATGGACATTAAGGTTGATTATGCCCAGCTCCCAGCCAGTCCAGCCTCTGGCCAATATCCAGAATTCCTTGCCCCGACCATTTAAGACAAAACTACTCCGAACGACCTTGGAGAAGAACAGGCCGCCTTAAGACAGTAGCTTTCCACATATATGCCTATATATACTGACTCTTTTCTTGGGTTAGTGCAGCAGCTCACTAATCTGACTGCTGCCCCTTCTCGCCCCATTAAAGGTGACCTGTTTCTGTGAAGTGCTGATCTCGTTCTTTTTCCGAACCTCGCCTTCTCTAACTCCCTTACCCTACAGTTACAGCAATCATAGGACACTAACACAATCATTAATCTGAATACATACAAGTATTAAGTGAAATTTTTCCTTGTAACATTCAAGACATTGGGAAAGACAAAAAGTTAATTTCTAGAGTAATGAAATATGAAAGGTGGTTCCAAAAGGAACCTTCTTTAAAGGACTGCCAAATATTTCAGGAAAATGCTACATTCCAAAATAAATTCTCTCTAACATATCAACTTTATTAAAGCAAATTCTCTAGTACCAGGAAAACAATGGGCAACATAGCCTCTTGTGGGCCTCTCACGGCACACAGTTCTCCAGCCTCTCCTCGTGGAATTGTTCCTAACCCCACTTCTGTGTTTTTCCTTCTGCCAACTTCCCAGAATGTCTTCCTGTTCTGTTGGAAGTAATCTGTTCTTCTACAAAGTCAAAGAACCTAACAGCAGCATTTCACTTCTAAGACCCACTACTGCATTTATGGAGATTTGTGTGTAAATGAAGTCCATAGCATCTGTAGTATAAAGTGTGTGCTGAGTTGCTTCAGTCCTGTCCGACTCTTTGCAACCCCATGGACTGGAAGCCCCCAGGCTCCTCTGTCCATGGGATTCTCCAGGCAAGAATACTGGAGTGGGTTGCCAGACCCTCTTCCAGGAAGAGGTACTATAAAGTACCTGAGGACATCTCAATAGCACTGACCACTTAACCACATTCATGTTTGCTTTTCTCTAGATCAAAGGGCAGAAAGAGGAGCCATCCCCTCTCTAGATAAATCTAAAATAAACAGTGCTAAGGTTAGAAGCTTGCGTTTAGGAAACTACAGGACTCTCTTAGAATCTAAGAGGCAATTATTTAGCCAGAGAAATGTACCAAGTAGAAAGAAGATCTCTTTAATATAAACCATAAACATTTTGTGAAATGTTTCATTTTCAAAGAACTTACTATGTCTGCTGCTTAACTGACCAAAAAAAAAAAAAAGTCTGAAAATGGAGAACTTAATGTACTGGGAAGATGAGAATTTAAGGGGCAAATATCATCCACCAGATTGTAAAACTATAAAGTTGAAAGTCATCCTTGACAGCCAATCCAAGTTACCATTGTTTCCTTCCCAAGTCACCCGCCATCCTTCACAGCCAATCCAAGTTACCGTTTTTTTTCTTCCCAAGTATTTCTTAACTCTATTGACTTTTGTCCCCCTGGCTGACCATCACCCTATTCCAGTCTCCCTAGGAGGCCTTCACATGAAGGGGGAAAGAGGCAGAGGGGGCCAAAGAAAGTACGAGCAGGTAGGGACTTAAGTTTTAGTTCTCTTCTGAAAGTGGTAGGCTTTGTGTGGGGAGTGGGCCTTTACAGCATCCACTCTGCAATATTATATACTTGTTGTTACAAGGAATTTACATATCTGGCTTGTTTCCTTTCTGGAGAATGGGAAGGACCAGACTACCTAGCTCATGGAACTGCTGTGAAGCAGTGAGTCAACCCATGTAAAGCACAAAGAGCAGAAACAGGGACACTGAGCAAACTCTGCTGGTTTGACTATCACCTGCTGGGCTGGGAGCTTTCTTCAGGCTCTCACTGGCGACCCACTCCAGTATTCTTGTCTGGGAAAACCCATGGATGGAGGAGCCTGGTAGGCCACAGTCCATGGGGTTGCAGAGAGTTGGACACAATGAGCGACTTCACTTCACTACTTTACTAGGCTGGGAGCTTCCTTAAAGCTCTCACTACACTGCGGTACTCTTCTTATCATTTAGATGGTTGCAATTTTTCTGTTTAGTTATCAAATAACTCTCAAGTTAATGTCCGTCTCTTCCTCTACTACAAATTTCACAAAGCAGGGATCCAGGCCATGTTTGTTCCTCTTAGCACAGTGCTTGGCAAAGGAAAGCACTGAAGTGTTTGTTAAGTAAATCTCACAAGTAAAGCAAACCAGTAACACCAATGGGTCCAATCTGATGAATGTTTCCTATCTGCTGTAGTTTTTCTCTCCAACCTCACTGAATAACGGATTCACTTGAGAAGCTTTCAAATATACCCATGCCCAGGCCCCAGAGATTCCAGTTTGCTGGATCTGGATTGGGCCAGGGCCTGTATTTAAAACTGCAAATCTCATTGGCAAAGCAGGTTGGAAAGCTCCAGCTGTTCCTACCTGCTTCAGTTTAGGAGTGAAGGCTTCCAACCTGATCTCAACTTTTGAATTAGACTAAGGAGCTCCCCAGGGGCTTCCCAGGAGGCACAGTGGTAAAGAATCTGCCAGCCAGTGCAAGAGACACAAGACACAAAGGTTTGATCCCTGAGCTTGGAAATTTCCCCTGGAAGAGGACATGGCAACCCACTCCAGTATCTTGCCTGGAAAATTCCATGGACAGTGGAGCCTGGTGGGCTACAGTTCATGGGGTTGCAAAGGGTCCAACAGGACTGAGCACACAGCACACATAGAAAAATTCCCCACCCTTGGTTGCATTCTCCTTTCCTATTTAGATAGACAGTGGAGGAAAAATACTGGAAGCAGCAGCTTTATGGACAAGATCTTGGCTGATGGAAAGAATGAGGATGGTTCGTACTGTTCAGACCATTGTAAGCCTGGCAGCCAAACCTGTTGGGTGACTCCAGACCCAGCATCTGCCAAGTCGCTCTCATGTAGGAGGACACTTAAGCCCCTAAAAAGGGAGCACATAGGGTCATGAACCTCTTCGTTTTTTAAACTTTTTAAACGGGGCTCTTATTTTATTTAAAAGCCTACATAGAATTTCCCGTGGAAGAAAGGTGGTGATGATTGTTCTAAAGCCCGAAAAAGGCTGAACTCGCATTCATTCATTCTCGGCATTGCTCCCAAGAGAGACTCTATAGAGTCAGACTCCAGTCTCCTGCTCCACATTCGTCCACCTCTGCTTCTTTACATATACCATTTACTTCCATTCTGGCACGATTCCATCGGGATTCCCTAACCCTTCTCTGCTGCGACCTCAAGACACCAGGCTGCCCTCGGTGAAGCCCTCTCGGGCTCCTGGAGCCAGTGACCCCCGGAGCTCGAAGGCCCCGCGCGCCAAGGGAGGCAGAGGTCGCCCCCCGACCGAAGGAAACCGGGACTCTCGCGTCGAGCTGCGAAAATCAGCGGGCGGGTAACGCACTCCCCGGTCTCGGAAGGCAGGTCCCCGCGCTGCAAACCCCTCGCGTGTCCGGGAGACCCGGGGTCTCCGCGGAGCTAGCACCTCGGCGCGCGCTGCGCTCAGCCCGGGATTCGGGAGGTGCAGGACGCGAGCCCACCGTGCACTGCAGGAGTCGTCGCGGCCCCTCCCTACTCCCGGCGGGAAGAAGGGGACGAAAGGCGTTCTCCGGACCCTGCCCAACAGGTCCTGCGGGTGCCCGCGGGGTGTAGGAAGCGCGAGCGCGACTGGCTGGGAAAGAAGTCGAGCAATCCGGGGGCGCGTTTCCTGTCGAGGGTCCTCTCCACTGGTCCCCAGCCCACAGCACATCCTGAGTTTGGGGGAGCAGGAATTGTCCCGCAGGCGCGGGGAGGAGTAGAGTGGTGGACACATGGGGTGAGGTCACCCATCCGCTCGGCCGGGGAGCAAAGTTAGGTGATGAGGGGAAAGGGCCTTTGGGAGCCCTAGGGCCTGACCCTCGGGGCGATCGGCGACCACTCACCTCGAGCCTGCGCCTCCATAGTAGCCGACTTAGGACTGAGAGTGGCGGGGACGCCCGGCGCCTGGCGGAGAAGCAGCGGCGGTGCCGGATCTCGGAACGCAGCTGGCCACGTCCTCTCCCCGCACGCGTGTAGCGAGCGCGGCGTGGAGGGGGTGGGGGCCGAGGGGCGGCCTCCGCTGCCCGCTCCGGGTTACCTCCGCCCCTTCCAGTCTACCTGGCCCAGACCTCGCGGGGGTGCAGCCCACCGCTGGGCGCCACCTGCCGGCCGATTCGGGCATCGGGCCGGGGGCGCGCGCTCCGGGCTTAGGGCGCGTGCTCTGCCCAGCGATGTCTAAAGCCGGCTTGAGGTCCGCGGTGCTTTCAATTTTCTTTTTTGTAAATACATTTATTGATACCCACTTTCTATAGTTCATTAAAATAATCCACAAGCATAAAAATATTTTTCTCTTGGATATCACCGAGGTCCAATCTACCGAGGTCTCAATCGTCAGAATCCTCTGCCGGTTCACAGACCCGAATATTGATAAATCATTAAACAGTGGCCCTTATACACTCAAGTGGTCTCTTAGGCAATGGAGCATGTAGGGTAAAATTATGTATACGTTTAAATCAAGGAAAAGGGTATCAATCATGAACAAAGAGAAACGATTAGGAATCAATATCCTAGGTGAAGAAAGTACCACTGTTGACACTTAGTGTCCGAATACTGGAGATGAAAGGGTATGTGTGTATGTGTGTGTGTTTATGGGACAGTTTCTTATGAATGCCGTTGCTGACCAATGGCAAGATCCATGGGCTTGCAGTACAGCCAATGCCCTGAAGAGGGGAAGGAAGGGGGCTTTACAATAAGGGATACAGTGGTAGGTTCCTCTGAACCTCTGGACTCAATATTTTTTTGTCAACTGATTAGTATATAACTTTGTTTGATGTGTGTTTCTGTTTAAAAATACCTCATTTAATACATACTGTTCACTCACTAATATTGAACACTCCCAGCCCACAGCACTATTAAGCCTATTTAACTTAGGAAATGTGAACAGAACTTCTGAAGCTTATTCAATATCTGCATTTCTCCCTAAGTCGCAGACAGCTTTCAGGCACTTAGGATACCCCACGGCTCTTCAGCACCAGGCTTGGTGGGTGCGCGCATGCGTGCTACGTCCCTTCAGTTGTGTCAGACTCTTTGCGCCCCTATGGACCTTAGCCCGTCAGGTTCCTCTGTCCGTGGGATTCTCCAGGCAAGAATACTGCAGTGGGTTGCCATGCCCTTGTCCAGGGGATCTTCCCAACCCAGGGACTGAACCCATGTCTCTTAGTCTCCTGCATTGGCAGGTGGGTTCTTTCCCACTAGCCCCACCTGGGAAGCCCCAGAGACCAGCCTGCTGCGTTGGCTGGGGATTGAACCCAGTTCTACTGCTCCGAAGGCAGCTATGTTCACCACTATACCGCCAACCAGGCGTGGAGGCCTTTTTAAATAGTAGAACTAGCCTTCATTTTAGCCTTCATTATAGTCTGTGAGAAGGGCAGTTATGTACCATCTGAGAGCTGAAAGAAGAAGGTGGAGGTTAGCCTTTGATTCCTTTGCTAGGAGGTATACACCAGTCCTCCTAGCTATTTCAGGGCTCTGCCCTTGTCCAGGAGGGACCATGGAAGTGCTCTATTGATTCTGGTATCACACATTTTCGTAGGGAGGCAAATTCGCAGATACAGAATATGCCAATAAAAAGCATCAACTGTATAATTTTTCTAATCTGAAGCCCATGGGCTGTACCTGTAGGTTGATGAAGCAGTCATATTTTTGAGACAAAGGACTAGAAATTTACATTTCTGTTCCCAGCCTGACCTGACCTGGCAATGTGACCAGAAAGCATGGCAGGGACTAAGAAATATCAGCTCCTGCCGCACCTCCTCAGCTATTTAGCTGTCTCGGTAACTTTTCCTCCCACCTATACCATCTTCATCTGCAAAATACAGTGTAGTCTTTACTTACTTTTTGTCTTGAATGATTTGCTGTATTGTTCAGTTGTTTTTATTTTTTTGTCCTCTCTTAGATGGTAAAGTCTGTCAGGGTCCAGTGTGGGTCTCTCATATTGAAAGTGTGAAAGTGTTAGTCACTCAGTCACGTCCGACTCTTTGTGATTCCATGGACTGTGGCCCGCCAGGCTCCTCTGTCAGTGGAATTTTCTAGGCAAGTGGGTTGCCATTTCCTTCTCCAGGGAGTCTTCCTGACCCAGGGATTGAACCCAGGTCTCCTGTGTTGCCAATGTGGGTCTTTATACTGAGCCTCTCATTGCCTGCCAAAGAGCCTTATACAGATTCATAGCTATAAAATGATTTATTGAATAAACAACTAACTAGTAGTTTCTATAGTTACTCTCAGAATATAGTCTAATAAACATTAAGAGAGACATTTTTGCTTGAAAGAGGAGCACTCATAATTGCCTGGAACATGTATAAACACATCAGCGTTTCTTGTTATATTGAAGAGGTCCCTGATTTGTAATCATTGCCATTAAAATGCCTCTATAGAACACCAACCATGGCTTTTAAATGGTTTCTGGAGATATCGAACAAGGATGTGCCAAAGGATGAATCAGAATCGGTGATTAAATCACTTTTCAGAGCCTATTTCATTGTTCCGGTCCTCTCTACCCTGGAGATTAAACAACAGGCTAGAGTTGACTCCTAGCAGTTAAAAGGAGCTAAAAATAGTTAATGACTTTCCACCTTGAGTCATCTAAACTTCTTCTAAGCTCTGACTCATTTTTCTGATTTACAAAATGTTAAGGTCTGCCCTCTTGATGTCTTCTATCACTGTTCATAATAAGGGAATATTGATATTGATTCAGAAACAGCTACTGACGATCATCTATGTGCCAAGGACTGTGCTAGATACTAAAGGTACAGGAAGAGGCATGACCCTTTTTACCCAGGTTGTTCATGGACTCATGAGAAGGCAGATGCTCTATCAAGCAGTGCAGTATAATAAAAATATAATACAATATTATATTATATAATAAAAACATAATGTAATATAAATATAATATAACACAGTACAGAGTTAAGCCAAGTATGCACCTGGGCAAATAAGGGAGCTCTCCTAACTCAGATGGGGGAGGAGACAAAGGAAGGTTTCTTTGAGGATGCTTGCCTCAGCTGAGTCTTGAAGGATGGAGGAATTAACCAGGTTAATGGTTTAGTAAAAGGAGATTGTGTTTACGCCCTCCTTTTTCTTGGCACTTAGGATGGTGAATTTCCTTCACTTCTTTAAAGCTAAGGAAAACAGCCATCTTCACCCCTATGTTCTTTGTCTCTGTAGATAATCCACCTGGAAAACAATGGGTGTGTGTTTGGTTATGTTAATGAAAAGCTGTTCACTCCTCCACAATTGATCTTTCTTCAGAGGTGGAGATGCCGTGGGAATCTTACCTGGACAAAGGGATGGTATACCAACAGTCTTGCCTAAATAAGTTCCTGGGTCACTTAAAACGCCCCAGACCACACTCTGACCTGGGCTGAGGGAGCCCTTGGGAGATGGGCAGAGCAGAGAAATTTGAGGTACAAATAGGAAAGACAGATAAATTATGCCACTCTGACTGTGATCCTTACTAATACACTAAAGAACATGCTTTTTCAAAAAAATTAATTTATTTATTTTAGTTGGAGGCTAATTACTTTACAATATTGTGGTGGTTTTTGCCATACTTGACATGAATCAGCCACGGGTGTACATGTGTCCCCATCCTAAACCTCCCCCCCACCTCCCTCCCCATCCCATCCCTCTGGGTCATACCAGTGCACCAGCTTTGAGTGTCCTGTTTTATGCATCAAACTTGGACTGGTGATCTATTTCACATATGGTAATATACATGTTTCAATGCTACTTTCTCAAATCATCCCACCCTTACCTTCTCCCACAGAGTCCAAAAATCTGTTCTTTACATCTGTGTCTCTTTTGCTGTCTTGCATATAGGGTCATTGTTATAGGCTCAGAGGGTGAAGTGTCTGCCAGCAATGCGGGCAATCTGGGTTCAATCCCTGGGTCAGGAAGATTCCCCTGGAGAATGAAATGGCAACCGACTCCAGTACTCTTGCCTGGAAAATTCCATGGACTGAGGAGCCTGGTAGGCTATAGTCCATAGGGTTGAAAAGAGCCGGACACGACTGAGTGACTTCACTTTACCATCTTTCTAAATTCCATATATATGCATTAATATACTGTATTGGTGACTTTCTTTTTGGCTTACTTCACTCTGTATAATAGGCTCCAGTTTCATCCACCTCATTAGAACTGACTCAAATACATTCTTTTTAATGGCTGAGTAATATTCCATTGTGTATATGTACCACAGCTTTCTTATCCATTCTTCTGCCCATGGACATCTAGGTTGCGTCCATGTCCTAGCTATTGTAAACAGTGCTGCGATGATCACTGGGGTACATGTGTCTCTTTCACTTCTGGTTTCCTCGGTGTGTATGCCCAGCAGTGGGATTGCTGGGTCGTATGGCAGTTCTGTTTCCAGTTTTTTAAGGAATCTCTACACTGTTCTCCATAGTGGCTGTACTAGTTTGCATTCCCACCAACAGTGTAAGAGGGTTCCCTTTTCTCCACACCTTCCCCAGCATTTGTTGTTTGTAGACTTTGGGATCGCAGCCATTCTGAGCAGCGCGAGATGGTACCTCATTGTGGTTTTGATTTGCATTTCTCTGATAATGAGTGATGTTGAGCATCTTTTCCTGTGTTTGTTAGCCATCTGTATGTCTTTGGAGAAATGTCTGTTTAGTTCTTTGGCCCATGTTTTGATTAGGTCATTTAGAACATGCTTTTGATGCCTTTTGATGCAAGTACTTTCGATGAAAAGTACTAGCTGTGTAACTGGAGGGGGCTTCCGCAATGGCTCAGCAGTAAAGAATCCACCTGCAACGCAGAAGATGTGGGTTCAGTCCTTGGGTCAGAAAGATCCTCTGGCGGAGGGCACAGCAGCCCACTCCAGTATCCTTGCCTGGAGAATGCCATGGACAGAGGAGTCTGGCAGGCTCAGTCCACAGGGGTCGCAGAGAGTCTGACACGACTGAGTGACCGAGCACACAGGCACACGTAAGGAGGCAGGTTCTGTGCGTCTCCGCGCCTGAGTTTCGGTATTTGTGGTGTTTTGTGGCAGGATGCTCTCTGCAGTGTTAATTAATGTGTTCTTTCCCTCCTATCTTCTGGGGCCAGAGCAGTGTTTCCCAGCCCACTGGTGCACCCTCACAACACAGGGAAGGGGCTTTGAAACATTTCCGACCACCTGGCTCCCACTCTGCAGACGTTTAGATTTGAAAGCTCCCTAGATAATATTGAAAGCTTTCTAGGTAATATTGATACGCTTCCAAGATTGAGAATGACTGTTTTAGAAACTGTCCATAGTATCTGAAGATGAATATATTAATATGTATATATATATACATACACACATACACATACGGACATATATTCACTATAATTATTACTAATAATTATCATTGTTCCTAGAGTGTAAAATCAAGCACAGGTACCTAAAATATGGTAAAGTCACAATTTCAACCTAAGTCTATCTGATGCTAAAGCTTGTGTTTGAAACTAAAATTTAAATACTTAAAGGATATGAAACTTTGAGTTTTCAGATTAAAAAGTCACCACCTGGGTAAACAGAGTATAATGAAAAAGAAATGTGAGCAGACAAAGCAAGAATTTTCTGTCCCTCCTTCCAGGGGAGTTGGGGAAGGAAGAGAAGTTTGAAGGAGAGCTTAGACATAGGGCTGTCTGTGCATCTCACCCTGTCCTTCCCTCCTCCCAGCAGAGCAAGGAGACTTGGCCCTGACAATCCCCTGGGGAACTCTAATGTCCAAATAGCTTTGAGAAATGTTAGGATAGAATGGGTATCACCTTGAATTTCCCATCCTTCCAAGTGGTGTAGGAAAATATCAATGAATTTCCTTATACCCCATATGAGATATGTTTATCCCTCAAAAACTCCTCAATAAATTGATCAGACTATGTAAAATCCTTTACAAAAAAACCTAGTGTACAGATTTTGCTTTTTCTAAGTTCCTCCTAAATTTCTAAATGTGTTCTCTGGGTCATAAATTATGCATAGATGTTCAAAGAATTTAGAGGATAAAGGTATATTTTTTCCATTGAAAAGAGGCATATTGTTTAATTGTACCCTGAGGATTAGTATACACAAATACTAAAACTTACTCCTTTAGACTTTAAAGCTTTAAAATGTAGAATCATTTTAAAATATCAATCTCTAAAATACATTTAAAATGTATTAATTTTCTAAGGTCTTCTTAACCTCAACCCTGTTGCCATTTTTAAAGTCTTTAATTGAATTTGTTTCAATATTTCTTCTGTTTAATGTTTTGGTTTTTTGATCATGAGGCATGTAGGATCTTAGCTCCCTGGCCAGGGATCAAACCTGCAGCCCCCCACAACGGAAGGCAGAGTCTTAAGCAGTGGACTGCCAGGGAAGGGCCTGTTGCCATTTTTCACTTGCTAATCCTTCCTTGTGCTATAGGATGGGTAGGAGCTTCCCTGACCTTTGTTCACGAGACGCCAGACACCAGTAGTGACTCTTCGGTTTGAGCAATCAAAAATGTCTCCCTGTTGTCAAATGTCTTCTGGCAGGCCAAGCTGCCCCCAGATAAGAGCCATGACTTTATTTCTTGAAGGTCATTATGAATAGAATCATATGAATAGAAATGCTTACCCTGGGTGGGTAAGGAGGCCCCCACATTACACGGAGGCTTCCCAGGTGGCGCTAGTGGTTAAGAACTCGCCTGCCAGTGCAGGAGACAGAAGAGACGTGGGTTTGCGCCCTGGGTCGGGAGGATCCCCTGGAGAAGGGCATGGCATCCCACTCCAGTATTCTTGCCTGGAGAATCCCATGGACAGAGGAGCTTGGCAGGCTACAGCCTATAGGGTTGCAAAGAGCCAGACATGACCGAATCGACTTAGCACACTCGGTATAGGGAGGGCCTCTGGGCCTAGCAAGAAGGGGTTCTTGCCCTTCATTTCCACACATAGCTGCTCTGAGCTTTCCTGTTGTCTTCTTCCCTTCTCATCAGTCGTTTCTTATCTGCTGCCTGAACAGACACTGTGGTCCAAAAAAGGACTAAGAGGGGCTTTACCTTGTTCCTGAGGAGAGAAGGCAAGAGGAGGCAGAATGATCCCAGTGGTTTTCTCTGTACGTCTGCATGAGGAAAGTGCTAGAAATCCATTCTCTTTCTTGAGGTCGAATGGGTCCATATCAGTTCTGCCCAGGTACACACTTGACCTTCCAGTGACAGCATTCTTAGCCCAACCTCTTTTCTTGGGAGACGGATAACAAAGAGGATGGGGAAGGCATCACTTATATGGGCCTTCAGGTTGGAATGTGCCCATCAGACACAAAGAATCCGAGACTCTGGCAAGAAAGAAGCCTAGTCCTGCACCAGTCATTTGAGAGGTAGCATAGGGCTTCCTTGATAGCTCAGCTGGTAAAGAATGCTGGAGACCTAGGTTCAAGCCCTGGTTGGGAAGATCCCCTGGAGAAGAGAAAGGCTACTCACTCCAGAATTCTGGCCTGGAGAATTCCATGGACTGTATAGTCCATGGGGTCACAAAGAGTTGGACACAACCAAGCAACATTTCACTCTCACTTTCTTTCATTTGGTTTTCTTAGATTTAAAACCTGCAGCTTGCCAAAGTCGGCTATTTCCAGGCTGTTTGTATCTTCTTGTTTTTTGTTTTTTTGGGGTAGTTTTTTCTCTGCTTGGTGTTTTGTGTTTTTTTTTAAACATTTAATTTTGTAATGGAGTGTAGTCAATTAACAATGTTGTGATTGTTTCAGATGAACAGGGATGGGACTTGGCCATACATATACATGTATCCATTCTCCTCCAAACTCCCCTCCCATCCAGGTTGTCTCATAACACTGAGCAGAGTTCCATGTGTTATATGGCAGGTCCTTGTTGGTTATGTGTTTCTGTTTAGTGTTTGTTGTGTTTCCAAAAATGTTGAACTCTTTCAGTAGCACTAAGGAAAGAGAGAAAGGGAGTGTGTTGCCAACTAGAGCTAGGCCAGCACAGGACATGGCCAGGGTGATGAAAGTATGGAAGCTCCAAAAGAGGACGGGATGGAAAGACAAGGTCTCTACTACACAGTCAGTTCTCTCATTATTTGTGTTTTTCCCTCATTCCTTAGAGGATTTCTGATTTGTTTATTGAAAAGTACAATTTCATTACAAAAGGCTCCAGAACGGCTTGTTGCTGGTGAGATGGCTCTTGTGGTTAGTGGCTGGGTATCCAGTGGCTGTCTTTGTCAGGGTTTGACCTCTAGATAAATGGATATGACCATGCCATTCTTGTAAAACAAAAGCAGAAAGGCAGGTACGGGCCATGCTTTTTTGAACACAGTGTACACTCTGGCTTCATTGTTTATAAATGACATTGAAAAATTAGAGAAAGGTTAAGTAGAATGTCACAGAGATTATTGATAATGTCCTGAGGGATAGTTTTACAGGAGCCAGGAGGCTCATTTATTTGGTTCAGCAGAAATCTGGATGATATCTTTTTTTTATTATTATTTTTTTATTGAAGGATAATTGTTTTACAGAATTTTTTTGGTTTTCTGTCAAACCTCAACATGAATCAGCCATAGGTATGCATATATCCCCTCCCTTTTGAACCTCCCTCCTATCTCCCTCCCCATCCCACCCCTCTAGGTTGATACAGAGCCCCTGTTTGAGTTTCCTGAGCCACACAGCAAATCTTAATGACAGTCCACATCTGTTGTCTATGACCATAGGATAGATCACAGACAACACTGCAAAATGGCAAAGGATTGTTTCATGACCACGATCGCTGTTTTCTAAACTTCAGAGTGACTTTGGCAGCCTGAGATCATCTAAACTGGGTCTTAAGTAAATGTTATAGAAACACAAAGTGATCATGAAAACTGCAGTAGGTCAATAAGAACATGTCAGCGTAACCTTTGTTACATTGGAGATGTGTATGTGCTCAGTCATGTCTGACTCTTTGTGAGTCCATGGACTGTAGTCCACCAGGCTGCTGTGTCCATGGAATTTTCCAAGAATACTGGATTGCATTGCAATTTCCTCCTCCAGGGGATCTTCCTGACCCAGGGATTGAATCAGTATCTCCTGAGTCTCTTGCACTGCAGGCAGATTCTTTACCACTTGAGCCACAGGGGGAAGCCCCTCTGTTATACTAGTTTATGTCAAATTCAAGGACCTGGCCTGGTAGGTAGGCTTGTCTTAGTTAAGAGTCAATCAAATTAGCTCTGCTAGGGATGTGAATGAGTGAGTAGAATTAACTTGTGGTTTTTCAAACTATAACATGGAAGAAAGCAATTTAAAATTGATTTAAAGTATTGTATATAGCCCAGTATATTTTATATACACTGTATAGTGCCAATATATTTGTGGAAGAAGAAAAAATAAACCCCAAAGTAATTAAGAACTATTTTGGAATTGAAAAATTCTTAGAAGTACTATAAACTTCAATTGTTCAAATATTCTATTAATTTAATATTGCAGTATTTAACAATTTGAATGAAAATGAACATATATGAAAATTGTTCAGGAAAAAAACATTTTCATGAGCTGTCTCTGAGTTCTTGTTTTTTTGTAGTAAGTCTTCTTCATGAATGAAGAGAAATCTGTTTCTCCGGGGAACTTTCCTATTGATGAAGCAAATAGTACAGGAAAAATTCACAAGTCAAATATATCCCATGTAATATTGTCATAATTAACTTAGGAAGTATTTACATTTTACATTAACAAAATTCAAGCAAATACATTTTATGTTAAAAAAACTTTAAATTTTCTTTTGTTGTTCATATATACAGATTTGTTCTAAGTTCATTTCAAACCTTTAAAAAATCTACAGTGAAAATCTGTGAAGTGGTTTTATCAAGACTAAACAATATGTATGTGGTTTAATTTCTGTAATATCTATTCCATCCCATTGATCAGTGTATCTATCCTTAGGACAATACTGCAGAATCTTAACAGTATTTTATACTAAATTGCAAATCTGCTCAGGAACAACTTCTAGCTTGTACTTCCTCAAATGTGTCTTGGCCATACATAGCACTTTATTCTTTCACATACATTTTAGAATTAGCAAGACAAGTTCTATAAAAACTGATACTAGAATTTTGATCAAAATATCATAGAACCTATGGATAAAGTTAAAGAAATTTGAATCTCCCATCCATGACCACAGTAGCCAACTCCATTCATTTATGTCTTTCAATATCTTTCAATTAAGCTTTCAGTTCAGTTCAGTCACTGAGTCATGTCCAACTCTTTGCAACCCATGGACTGCAAACACCAGGCTTCCCTGTCCATCATCAACTCCTGGAGCTTGCTCAAACTCATGTCCATCAAGTCAGTAATGCCACCCAACCATCTCATCCTCTGTCATCCCCTTCTCCTCCTTCAATCTTTCCCAGCATCAAGGTCTTTTCCAATGAGTCAGTTCTTCGCATCAGGTGGCCAAAATATTGGACTTTCAGCTTCAGCATCAGTCCTTCCAATGAATATTCAGGACTGATTTCCTTTAGGATGGACTGGTTGGATGTCCTTGCGGTCCAAGGGACTCTCAAGAGTCTTCTCCGACAAACAACTAATCTCAAAAATATACAAGCAACTCCTACAGCTCAACTCCAGAAAAATAAATGACCCAATCAAAAAATGGGCCAAAGATCTAAATAGACATTTCTCCAAAGAAGACATACAGATGGTTAACAAACACATGAAAAGATGCTCAACATCACTCATTATCAGAGAAATGCAAATCAAAACCACTATGAGATACCATTTCACACCAGTCAGAATGGCTGCGATCCAAAAGTCTACAAATAATAAATGCTGGAGAGGGTGTGGAGAAAAGGGAACCCTCTTACACTGTTGGTGGGAATGCAAACTAGTACAGCCACTATGGAGAACAGTGTGGAGATTCCTTAAAAAACTGGAAATAGAACTGCCTTATGATCCAGCAATCCCACTGCTGGGCATACACACTGAGGAAACCAGAAGGGAAAGAGACACATGTACCCCAATGTTCATCGCAGCACTGTTTATAATAGCCAGGACATGGAAGCAACCTAGATGTCCATCAGCAGATGAATGGATAAGAAAGCGGTGGTACATATACACAATGGAGTATTACTCAGCCGTTAAAAAGGATACATTTGAATCAGTTCTAATGAGGTGGATGAAACTGGAGCCTATTATACAGAGTGAAGTAAGCCAGAAGGAAAAACACCAATACAGTATACTAACGCATATATATGGAATTTAGAAAGATGGTAACGATAACCCTGTATACGAGACAGCAAAAGAGACACTGATGTATAGAACAGGCTTATGGACTCTGTGGGAGAGGGAGAGGGTGGGAAGATTTGGGAGAATGGCATTGAAACATGTGAAATGTCATGTATGAAACGAGATGCCAGTCCAGGTTCAATGCACGATGCTGGATGCTTGGGGCTGGTGCACTGGGACGACCCAGAGGGATGGTATGGGGAGGGAGGAGGGAGGAGGGTTCAGGATGGGGAACACATGAGAAATAAAGGAATAAAAATTAAAAAAAAAAAAAAAAAGTCTTCTCCAACAGCACAGTTCAAAAGCATCAATTCTTTGGTGCTCAGTTTTGTTTATAGTCCAACTCACATCTATACATGACCACTGGAAAAACCATAGCTTTGACCAGACGGACTTTTGTTGGCAAAGTAATGACTCTGCTTTTTAATATGCTGTCTAGGTGAGTCATGGCTTTTCTTCCAAGGAGTAAGCATCTTTTAATTTCATGGCTGCAGTCACCATCTGCAGTGATTTTGGAGCCCAGGAAAATAAAGTCTGTCATTGTTTCCACTGTTTCCCCATCTATTTGCCATGAAGTGATGGGATCGGATGCCATGATCTTCGTTTTCTGAATGTTGAGCTTTAAGCCAACTTTTTACTCTCCTCTTTCACTTTCATCAAGAGGCTCTTTAGTTCTTCACTTTCTGCCATAAGGGTGGTGTCATCTGCATATCTGAGGTTATTGATATTTCTCCCAGCAATCTTGATTGCAGTTTGTGCTTCATCCAGCCTGGCATTTCACATGATGTACTCTGCATATAGGTTAAATAAGCAGGGTGACAATATACAGCCTTGACCTTTCCCAATTTGGAACCAGTCTGTTTTTCCATGTCCAGTTCTAACTGTTGCTTCCTGACCTGCATACAGGTGTCTCAGGAGGCAGGTGAGGTGGTCTGGTATTCCTATCTCTTTAAGAATTTTCCATAGTTTATTGTGATCCACACAGTCAAAGGCTTTGGTGTAGTCAATAAAGCAGTAGATGTTTTTCTGGGACTCTCATGCTTTTTCCATGCTCCAACAGATGTTGGCAATTTGATCTCTGGTTCCTCTGCCTTTTCTAAATCCAGCTTGAACTTCTGGAAGTTGATGGTTCACTTACTTTTGAAGCCTGGCTTGGAGAATTTTGAGCATTACTTTGCTAGCGTGTGAGATGAGTGCAATTGTGCCTGAACATTCTTTGGTATTGCCTTTCCTTGGGATTGGAATGAAAACTGACCTTTTCATTAAACTACCATATTCTTAATAAAGTCTTTGAACTTTGTTATATTTATTCCTAGGTTCCTTGTATTTTTTGTTGAGTCTACACTTTATGAAGACTGTTCTTCCATTTGGCTCCCCATTTTTTGTAGTTAGAAGACCTTTTTTTTTATAAATTTCTCTCTGAGTAGAAATAAGAATCTGCATATGCTTCCAAGGTAGCTTACTTCCCCAGACATCTTCTCATAATTCACTCCTGTCCTGTATCTCCTCTACTATTTTTTAGCCCCTTTTCTTCATTTAAAAAGTGTATTTAACATTTTTAATAGTTTAAGTATATTTATATTTTTTATTGTGGGATGGTATTAGGATCTCTGGTCTATCATATTATGAGAATTAGAGGTTTTTAATTGCCAAATATAAATTTACTAATGCAAGGTTTTCTCATTCCTAGTTTTCCTTATTTTCTGATCTTTGATGAAGCAATGACTGCACATATAAGTATTATCCTATTGATCTAGGATGAGCTTATAAATGGGCAGAGTGGACAAGCAGTCACTTGGAGTGTTTCGTGCTATGCTGTGTGCTAAGTCACTTCAGTTGTGTCTGACTCTTTGCCACCCCATGGACTGTGGTCCTCCAGGCTCCTCTGTCCATGGGATTCTCCAGGCAAGAATACTGGAGTGGGTTGCCATGCCTTCCTCCAGGGGGTCTTCCCAACCAGGGATTGAATCCCCATCTCTGATATCTCCTACATTGGCAGGCAGATTCTTCACCACGTCAATACAGCTCTTTGCGAAAAATTACTCCTAACTCTTGATGATTGACATTCTCCCACAAGGCAGTTTTCCAGATAACTTAAAAGGCAGTTGTTAAAAAGCAAACATGTTCTTACAAATGGTTAATATCACTAATTTATGATCATATATATATATACATATATGCACATACCTTAAAAGGGAATTAGGACCCTGTGCTTGATGTTTTGTTTGAGATGAGTAAACAGAATGCCACCTTGAAGGGATGATCCAGCTGGAATCTCAAGAAATTGGGAGTTAGGAAGCTTGGCCAACAAGACCAGCCATGTTGAACTGGGGGATTAATTCTGGGAATTAATTATAGATAAGGTTGGATAAATTGGTGGAACCCAAGGAGAATCCGGAGTACCAAATGGTTCATACTATCAGGCTCTTGTTTTAATTTTCATTTTGAAAAATAAAACCCAAAGTAATAGTATTAAATTAATATTAACAATGTAATTTTAGACTGTTCCACAACAATACAATAATCGTTCGCATATGCATAAAATCTCTTTGGAGAGAAGTATTATCTTCATCCATCTTTCAGACAAAGAAACTGGCTTAGGTCAGACAGCTAAGAACTATGGAGCGGTACTATGAACCTAGATTAAATTTTCAACTTGTGTTCTTAACGTAGACTCCAGACTGCCTCCTAGTTTCTAATTTTCTTTCCCTCCATTCCTTGGAACAGTTAAAAATATCACAACCACAGTTCATTCTATAATAGTATTAGGGAATACTCAGTGAACATATAAATTAAAAAGAAAATTTAATTGATTAAAGTCACCTGAAATAAATGTCACATAATATCAATGGAAGAATTTGAAAAGAAGAAAAAATTATGTTGACTTTCTCTTAAAAATATTGACTTACCTCTGTATCAGGATGCTTCATTTTCTGCATATCCAATGGTGTCTGTTACCCAATCACCTTTTTCAGAAGAGAAAGGAAAGAGCTGCTGTATTCATGAGCTGGGTCAACAGTTTAAAATAGTCACTAGAAAAATGAACAAAATTAACACAATCTGACAAGCTGCAGGAACTCTCACACAATGAGGCATTTCAAACCAGTTCGATAAGGAAAATGAGTAATTATTCCCCATAACTGTCAAATGAATAGAGCGACTGCTCTAAATGCTGGTTAAAAAATCAGTTTGAAAGCAAACAGGATCCATCAACCTGCTTGAAATTCAATATCCTCTGGAAAAGATTTTCCTCCATTTTTATTCCTCTGAAATATTCAAGGAGTTTTGCTTTCTACCTTACGAGATTTTTTTTTTTTATTCCACCTCTTTCTATCTCCGACTCACTTTTGCCAAAACATTACCATTCACTACATACATACACTCACACACAGTCTGGTTTTGATAACTCATAATTATAGTAAGAGCCACAACTGATTTGTATTTCACAAGCTAAAGTATTCCACCTCCATCTGTCATTTTCCACAAAAGCAGCAAGAAACCTTTAAAGTACACAAAATAATTATTAAAATAAAAAAGAAATACTTTTTTATAATTTGTTACTTTTTAACATCTAGTATACCTTTTATTCTATCATCATGATTATTTTCTATTACTCAGATATATTTACTGTTGTACTAATTTCTTGGCATGGAATATTTTTCTGACATTCTAAGAAGTCTCTTCTTCTGTCCTTTCTTTTTATCTCTTAGGTTTTGTCATTCCTTCCAATAAGCTCCATTACTTTATTTAATTAGTCTCTTTTTCTTTTCAGGCATAAATTACTGCTTTCAAATTTGTACTGCCCTAAAATTATTTTTCACTATTATAGTTTAAAATTCATGACATATGTAGTGATTGTGTTGTGTTTTCTACATGTACTATGGGTGATTCAGGGCTTCCCTGGTGGCTCAGACTGAACAGAACCCACCTGCAATGAGGGAGACCTGGGTTCAATCCCTGGGTTGGGAACTTCTGGAGGAGGGCCTGGCAACCCACTCCAGTATTCTTGTCTGGAGAATCCCCATGGACAGAGGAGGCTGGCGGGGTGCAGTCCATGGGGTCTCAAAGAGTCACACATGACTGAGCAACTAAGCATTGCACATGGGTGATCCAGCCATAATCTAACACATTTGGCAGCCTCATTTTTTTTTTTTTCTGTCAAGTTAGCCACCATACTGTTACCCATGATTTTTCTGAAATACAAATCTAATCATGTTATTACTGTCTTTATAAAAAAAGGACTCTCCATAATCCCAGGGCATTTCTTACTTTTCTCACAAGACATTTCAAAAACTAAACGACTCCGAAAATCAAACACGGTTACGACATCTGCATATTACCATTTTGCTGCTGCTGCTGCTGCTGCTGCTGCTGCTGCTAAGTCGCTTCAGTCGTGTCCGACTCTGTGCGACCCCATAGACGGCAGCCCACCAGGCTCCCCCGTTCCTGGGATTCTCCAGGCAAGAACACTGGAGTGGGTTGCCATTTGCTTCTCCAATGCATGAAAGTGAAAAGTGAAAGTGAAGTCGCTCAGTCGTGTCCGACCCTCAGCGACCCCATGGACTGCAGCCTTCCAAGCTCTTCTGTCCATGGGATTTGCCAGGCAAGAGTACTGGAGTGGGGTGCCATTGCCTTCTCCGATTACCATTTTAATTTCCCCTTAAAGTTTTACAGTGCTTGTGACAACCTCTGAAATAAAAAAAATATTGTGTAATTTGGTTTAACTCAGCTTTTTGCAAACTTGACACCACACGCACGCGCCCGCGCATTTTCTTTTTGAGAGATGGTGAGAAGTATTCACTAAAATCTCGGAGAAGGCAATGGCAATCCACTCCAGTACTCTTGCCTGGAAAATCCCATGGACGGAGGAGCCTGGTAGGCTGCAGTCCATGGGGTCGCTAAGAGTCGGACACGACTGAGCGACTTCACTTTCACTTTTCACTTTCAAGCATTGGAGAAGGAAATGGCAACCCACTCCAGCACTCTTGCCTGGAGAACCCCAGGGACGGCAGAGCCTGGTGGGCTGCCGTCTATGGGTTTGCACAGAGTCGGACACGACTGAAGCGACTTAGCAGCAGCAGCAGCATGGAACTCAATTCTTGGGAAAATAATGACTCTACAGGAAAGGATTCCCTTTTCCCCAGGACACAGGAGGCCGACCCTGATGTGGCCACGCCCACCTCTCACGTGGACCTAACGTCCAGCCGCTGGCAGTTTCTGCCACGAGGCAAGTGCTTCCACAGCCCTCTGCATTTACATGTACTTTAATCTCTATTCAAAAAAATCCTTTGTCCTCTTGTCCATCAAACTAACGTCTCATAATTCTTTAAGATTTTTTCAACCGTGCATATAATGAAATCTGTTGATATAAAATGAGGTTTCTCAAGTGTTGTATGAGGTATAATTCTGGTTGGCACCCAAATTACAATGTTCTATGTTAATAGTTATGTATTTAACAGATGTTAAAAACATATTGCTTTAATATTTATTATGATAGAAAACTGGTTTAGGAGATATGTTTATTTTCCCTTAAGAAATAGGTCAAGTTAAATTAAAATATTAAATAAGTAACAGGTCTTTTGGATTGACAAAACCGTATGTAAATATATAGTTTGAGGAAATAACCGATCTAAGCGTGTAACTCTACCAACTGATTCAAAAGTGCAGTGCCCGATACGAACACCAGAGGGCTCCAAATTATAAGCTCTATAAAACAAGCATGTAGAAGAACTTGGTTCAGTGGCAATAAATCCAATGATGATAACAGCTATCATTTCTTGATTATCTACTTTATATTAAGCATTTTTTCTAGGCAATTTACATGTAAACTATTTTATTCCTCACAATATCCCTTGAAATGAGCTATTATCTCTGTTTTATAGATGAAATTATTTCTGAAAATAATGTTTTGATTTGATCTTTTGAATTTAACATTATTCCATGCATTGTGTTGAGCTTTGATATAGATCATCTTAGTCATAATTTTCAAGAGCTCTGAGAGTTAGTTTATATTGCATTCCTTGTTTATAAATGAAGAAACTGAGGCTTAGAGAGATTAATTTGCCCAATATTATATGGTCAGGCAATTCTTGGTGAGGTAAGTCTGTCTGAAATTAAAGCCTCTGATTTCATGAAGTCAAAAGTTTCTCAAGCATTTCACAATGCATCTTTCTCTTCATGCCCATTAAATATATAGCATTTAGCATTTTCATTTCACCTCTCCTATAGCAGTGTGGTATTAGGTTTAAGCGTTAAAAGCAATCATCATGTAAGCTATAAAAAAGTTGATATAAGTGTTGGACACTTACTACAATGTTCTTATGTTTATCAGAAAAATAAAGCAAGGGAAGGATCAACTTAAGTAAATTCACCTTTGATACTAAATTCAGTTGATTATACAATGAAGTAACACGTAATGAGGTAAGAATAATTTAATTTAACTAATCTAAAGTCATTGTTAGCTACATGACTCTGGGTCATTTTGGAAAGGCAAAGATTAAATATCTTTGTATCAGGACCAACAGAGTTATATATTAAAAAAGAGCGGGAGAACCAAAGAGAGATTCGAGGGTAATCACTTTCATTATTATGACTTTAATAATCACATCTTGGTTCAGCTAATACTTATACTGCTAACAGCATTTCACCAGCAGCTGAAATGCTGAACACTCAACAGTGTTTCCCACAAGAAGCTTCTATTTCAAGTTTATTCTAAAGTGGAAACATGATGAAAGAAATTTAAATTGTGAAATTTTAAATGTAGTAATAGTCCTACATTAGGATATTTACCAATAAGTAGCCTGGGGTAAATGTAAATAGAATTTACGTTTGGCTCCTGACAGAAAAGATAACCGCAGAACTGAAGCACTGGCTTTTGCAGAAGTTTTCTCCTTTTGTATGTTCTGGCCCTTTGAACTAATACTTTTCTGTGACAAGCTTTGCTACCTTTGGTAACCAGATCATCCTTTAGATTGGTTGAAACTTGTGGATCCGAAGTTATAAGTAAGATCTTTCAAACTACAAGAAGTTATAACCAATACAATGAATTCAGTAATTTGAATTTAGCCCCCAAATGGCTATTTGAATGTTAAAACATGCTTTAAAAAAAAATCAGGAACTTTGAAAGAATTGGAGGGCTACTTGTATTATGTGTCTAGTCCTCGAAAGTCTGAGAAATTTCATGTGTACACCAGTCAGGCCATAGCAGATTGTCATATGGCTACTATCTCAGCTAGGCTCTCTTCTTTCTTCCCCACTTAATCTGTGTTTAGGTAGGTGGTGCATTAATATTTTACTGATGCTTTCAAGTTTATTCCTTCATACAAAGGCTCCTATGATAGTTTCTATTTTGAAATCAAAATAGTACTTCTTTTAAATTTATTATTATTTTACCAAAATTGTTTACCTTACAGTTTACAAGTAAGTGAACGCTTTGTCATGTGTGTCTATATATGTGCAAGCACCTGCATACACACATCATACAGATAGTGGTGGCATGCTGGCAAAGCAGCTCCGCCCCACTCCCACTAAAGAAACAAACAAAACTCCTCTGATATGTAAAGCCTGCCAGTTTCAGTAGTGCAAAACACTCACATCTTTGCTGATTTGAAACTCCTGACTTGATATTACCGAACGTAGAGTCTGGAAGAGAAGAACGTAATTGATTCTCGAAATCCGACGGACGCCAATGTCAGGACGTGCACACACGCGCGTGTGTGTGTGCGTGTGTGTGTGTTGTGTATCAGAGGCTAATGGGATTAGCCTAACAAATTGTCTTGGTTCTCCTCTTTGTTGGTATGTTTATCCCTAGAATGCCGCACTGTTACCCCTTAAGCTCTCACGTCTCAGCCCGTCCTTCGTCTTCAGCTGCACAGGGGCAGTCAGTTGCTGGCAAGGGCGATCTGACAGCTCCTTCCTCCGATTTCCGTCTTGGAAGTTCTCTGCTGCTTCACTGGATGCCGTGCAGAGACTGCTGAGCCCTCGAGATTCACCTACATGGAAGCATGATGGAGTTTTGTTCCACGGAGCAACCCTCAACTAATGGGAATCAGAGCAGGTGGATAAACATCTCCTCTTCTGTTTTTAGGGTGGACAATTTGAGAAACATTCTACCTAGCTCTTCAGAGGGACCTCGAGGATTGATTGAGGCGAGGTGCCTGCAGAGGCAACAGTGCCTTGATAATGCAGCCTTTGATAAATCCATTCTCCTTTCCTGTTTCATTCTCCCAGCTGCTTGCTTTTGTTTCTCAGATTCACATGCCAGAATAAACTATTACCTACAAGCAAGATCTGATCTTGGGCTCTGCTGTTTTGGAGGGCACAGCCTGAGCCTAGGCCTATTACTAAGGCAATATGATGATAATAAGCTGATGAAATGTAATCACTGTCAGCAACACCAAATAGGCTATTAGTTAAATTTTTGTCTACAAAACACTTAATTTGCTTTCTTTTTAGCTTAACTGCAAATTAAAACCATTTGGCTCTTAATTTGTAACTTCTAGTTAAAAAAAAGTTATGTGATAAAACCCAAGTGGCCTTATAAAAAGTAGAAAATAGTGGCAATACAATGGTTTATAAAATCAATTGCCTTGAGTTTCTTCTCTTTAACATTTATATATATCAGTTAACTATCAGAGACAAAGAAACATTTACTTAATAAACTAGTTCTTCTGCCCATATTCACAAAATATAAGTTCTTATAGTCACATACTAGAAGAAATATGCTTAAGAACAGACAAAATTCTTATGCAATGTTTAAAATGGTTATGGAAACAATTGTCATAATAACAAAACATGGTGATCCTGCTGATTTTCATTAATAAAACTTTAAAAAGTTAATAATGAACTCAGAAGGTAATTTTAATCCATATACACTGAGTAGATTGGAATATACTCTTTTTGGCTTAGGTTTGAACCATTTAAATACGGTAAGACAGCTATTCTTGATTTATGCATTTTTGTGTTTTCCTTGTCTTTCAGATAGCCACAAATCAAAACTTAATAAGAGGCATGCTATTTCAAATAAAATAAAACAAGAAACACTCTAAACACACAGCATATCCAATAGATGACAAATATAATACTTAAATTTTCTCTAAAACTTTAATAGAAAGTATCCAAATATAAAACCAGATAAGTAATACTATATTTAAACTAAGTTGCTTATTTCAGTTCAGTTCAGTCACTCAGTCGTGTCCGACTCTTTGTGACCCCATGGACTGTAGCATGCCAGGCCTCCCTGTCCATCACCAACTCCCGGGATTTACTCAAACTCTTGTCCATTGAGTCGGTGATGCCATCCAACCATCTCATCCTCTGTCTGTCCCCTTCTCCTCCTGCCCTCAATCTTTCCCAGCATCAGGGTCTTTTCAAGAGTCAGTTCTTCGAATCAGGTGGCCAAGTATTGGAGTTTCAGCTTCAACATCAGTCCTTTCAATGAATATTCAGGACTGATTTCCTTTAGGATGGACTGGTTGGATCTCCTTGCTGTCCAAGGGACTCTCAAGAGTCTTCTCCAACACCACAGTTCAAAAGGATCAATTCTTCGGTGCTCAGCTTTCTTTATAGTCCAACTCTCACATCCATACATGACTACCGGAAAAACCATAGCTTTGACTAGATGGACCTTTGTTGGCAAAGTAAAGTTGCTTGTTTAGAAACAAATAATTTTAATTTTTCCCAATTTTAAAACATAGAACTTGAACAACATATAAAAAGACATGTATATAATGAGAATTTAGAAAATACGAAAAAGAATATTAAAAAAAACAAAAATCTTACTTGGGTGTAAGAACATTTATTTTACTTTTTTGCATGTGTATATTGTTTAAAATTATTTAAACTGTCTCATTGATATAGAATGGACATTAAACTTTTATATTTAAAGTGTACAGTTGAATGAGTTTCCACGAGTGTATAAATCATTACCACAATCAAGTTAATATTTTCTCAAAAGATTTCTTGTGTCCAATTGTAATCTATCCTCCAATCTCTTTCTTCTCTCTGTCTAGGAGTTTAAGTTTACATATATGATAATTTTTGATATCATCCTACACAGGGCTTCCCTGGTGGCTCAAACGGTAAAGAATCTACCTGCAATTCTGGAAACCTGGGTTCGATCCCTGGGTTGGGAAGATCCCCTGGAGAAGGGAATGGCTACCCACTCTAGTATTCTGGCCTGGAGAATCCCATGGACAGAGGAGCCTGGCGGGCTGCAGTCCACGGGGTCACAAAAAGTCGGACACGACTGAGCGACTTTCACTTTCACAGATTCTTAAGATTCTATTCACTTTTTAAATTCTTTCTGTTCTTCAGATATAATAATTTTTAGTGATCTATCCTCAAGTTTCCTGACGCTTCACTCTGCTATCGCTCTTATAGTTCTGAACTCAATCAGTGAATTTTTCCAGATGTTGCATTTTTCCAGTCTAAGAGTTTTATTTGGTTCTTTTAAAAATAGATTGTTTCTCTGCTGAGATTTCCTCTCTTCATTCATTTCTCCTTCTCCACTCTCTCCCCTCCACAATCCCCCTCCTGCCCTGTCTTCTTAGTTCTGAAATTTCAACTCAAATTGTTGCAGCTGTGTCCTCTACAATCATGCCTTTGGAGCAAAACATTCAAGGAAAACAACTGAGACCTTCCCACCAAGGGGGCTGCTTCTCCATATTTGATTTCCCACCACAACCTGCTTGGTTTTGCTTATTCCTACCTTTTCCGGTAACTGGTTTTTATTTTCATTGTACTCAGCAAGGACCCATCAGCTATAAAGGGTTGAAAACATTGTAGAAACTGCACCCTAGAAATATTTATTTTAGTTTTATAAAAAACAAATTTTATCCTAGAGGAGAACATAGGCAAAACACTCTCTGACATACATCACAGCAGGATCCTCTATGACCCACCTCCCAGAATATCGGAAATAAAAGCAAAAATAAACAAATGGGACCTAATTAACCTTAAAAGCTTCTGCACATCAAAGGAAACTATCAGCAAGGTGAAAAGACAGCCTTCACAATGGGAGAAAATAATAGCAAATGAAGCAACTGACAAACAACTAATCTCAAAAATATACAAGCAACTCCTACAGCTCAACTCCAGAAAAATAAATGACCCAATCAAAAAATGGGCCAAAGAACTAAATAGACATTTCTCCAAAGAAGACATACAGATGGCTAACAAACACATGAAAAGATGCTCAACATCACTCATTATCAGAGAAATGCAAATCAAAACCACTATGAGGTACCATTTCACACCAGTTAGAATGGCTGCGATCCAAAAGTCTACAAATAATAAATGCTGGAGAGGGTGTGGAGAAAAGGGAACCCTCTTACACTGTTGGTGGGAATGCAAACTAGTACAGCCACTATGGAGAACAGTGTGGAGATTCCTTAAAAAACTGGAAATAGAACTGCCTTATGATCCAGCAATCCCACTGCTGGGCATACACACTGAGGAAACCAGAAGGGAAAGAGACACGTGTACCCCAATGTTCATCGCAGCACTGTTTATAATAGCCAGGACATGGAAGCAACCTAGATGCCCATCAGCAGATGAATGGATAAGAAAGCTTTGGTACGTATACACAATGGAGTATTACTCAGCCATTAAAAAGAATACATTTGAATCAGTTCTAATGAGGTGGATGAAACTGGAGCCTATTATACAGAGTGAAGTAAGCCAGAAGGAAAAACACCAATATAGTATACTAACGCATATATATGGAATTTAGAAAGATGGTAACAATAAACCTGTGTACGAGACAGCAAAAGAGACACTGATGAAAAAAAAAATTAAAAAAAACAAAAACAAAAACAAATTTTAGATGCAATGAAAGCAAAGAGCTAGACTTTTATAATACAAAATGCCTACCTGTAGCTTTAAAAGCATTTGTTGGGCCCCAGAGAAGTTTTGGGGGTAAAGACTTGGGGCCTTTCTTGCCTTATTTAATGGGCTTCCCGGGTGGCACTGGTGGTAAAGAATCTGCCTGCCAGTGCAGGAGGTGCAAACCCAGGTTTGATCCCTGGGTTGGGAAGATCCTCTGGAGAAGGAAATGACAACCTGCTCCAGTATTCTTGCCTGGAGAATCCCATGGACAGAGGAGCCTGGCGAACCACAGTCCATGGGGTTGTGAAGAGTCAAAGTCACGACTGAGCATGAGCTCAAGAATATTAATAATACCAAGTTAATATAAATTTGAAATGAGCTTCAGATGGTCATTTGGTTGCACTTGATACTTCTTGTTTCTGCTCCTGGACACATATATAGTGAATTAAATTACTGCAATTTTCCAGGCCTTTATTAATTCATTTGTATAGAAAATAAGCAACAAAAATAGTGCTCTTAAGGGCTCTTAGCAAAAATATGAGAGATGTTTGCCATTGTTTCCTAATGACCTGGTAATTGTTTAGCAATGAAGTGTAAAATGTTCCAATACAGATCTCTTATTGCCTCCAGTGGCTTTAAAAATTCTGATTCAGCTTTTTCTTTGCAACTACTATTAGTCTCTTTCTTTTAGTTGCTAAGTCGTGTCTGACTCTTTCAACCCAATGGACTGTACCCTGCCAGGCTCCTCTGTCCATGGGATTCTCCAGGCAAGAATACTGGAGTGGGTTGCCATTTCCTTCTCCAGGGGATCTTCCCAACCAGGGAATCAAAACTGGGTCTCCTGCATTGCAGGCAGATTCTTTACTGACTGGGCTATGAGGGAGCCCCTATTAGTCTAATATTGAGCAAAAGTTTGAATACAAAGTCATGGAAGAGGAAAACAATGGGATCAAGCAATCCTTTTTTTTTTTTTTATGCTTTTCATTTAACAAAATGCCATCAGCATTTAATCATTTTGTAGATATTTGATCGTCATTCTGAAGCATCTCCCAAATAATGCAATGATTCTGAGTGCCTCTGGTGGTTACAGGAAACGTTGTGGTAATGTGTCTGGTGTTTAGCTCACAGATTTCCTCCTCAGATGATCGAATGGTCCTAGCAATGAGCTAGCAACATGACTCCAAAAGTTCTTTGAGCAGCCTTTACTCATGTTGCTTGGGACTGGGCTTACGGTCTCCTGGAGTTAATTGCAGCCGCCAGTCTTTCCTGCCGAGCCAGCTGCTTTTTATGGTCAGAGGAGATAAACAGAGGCTCAATGGGAGATCTATTTCTGGATGTTGAAAGGGCTTCTGTGCTGCTGGCTGTGTGTGCGGGGGGAGTCCCCCAACCTCCCTCATGGAATGTCTGGATGATTTCTTGGGCTGTCCTCGTGCGGGTACTTCCTGTACCTAATTTAAATAGTAGATCAGCTAAGAGAAACAAGTCTCAAAGAGTCTTAAAGTCTGCAATCATGTCTAACTAGGTAAACCAAAATTCTAATTTAGCAAGCCACTACTTTAATTCAACATTGAATTAATAACCAGGATGAGAAATCTATTAATTTGGGGTCACTATGAGCCTGTTGGGCTACAGTTCATAGGGTCACAAAGAGTTGGACACGACTGAGCAACTGAGCTCGCACGTTAAAACCCAGCGATTATTAAGAATGTTCTCTGGGTCAAGTGTGTTTTTTGTGAGGGAAGCAGAAGGGAGTTGCCATTCATTGAATACTACTTTGAACCTCCTTGTATGAACATTATCCCCAGTATATTTATTCCCATTGTGCAGTTGTTAAAAGCAAAATTTAACTGTATACAATTATGAATGGTTTTTAATGCTGTAGTTTGACTTTATTACGTATTACTGTTCACATAATAATGTGAGAAATTCAAGGAAGGGAAATTGTCTACAGACAAACCAAACACCCGTTCCAAGGCCATACTACCCAGGAGCAGGCAGCAGAAGCCAGGTCTTTGGGTTCAAGTCACACCCTTTCAGTACCCCAGAGCATCATATTTATGTGATCTAAGTTCCTTGCTTAAGCATTCAAGCCATCTGGAAGTTTATACCACTCCACAAACTTTCAGTTGTAAAATTAATGAGTCACAGGTATGAAATGCCTAGTGTGAGGTATACAGTCAATACCTGCGTAGTATCTTTGTATGTTAACATGTGGTCACTAGACTTATTGTGGTGATCACTTTGAAATGTATAGAAAAATCAAATTACTATGTTGTGTAACAGGAACTAACAGTGTTCTAGATCAATTATACTTCAAAAATGAACTCACAGAAAAACAGATAAGATCTGTGGTTACCAGAGGCAGGGAGTAGGGAGAACAAAGATTGGAGGAAGTCAATCAAAAGGCACGAACTTTTAGCAATAAGATAAGTACTAGGGATGTAAGGTGAAGAAGGCAACGGCACCCACTCCAGTACTCTTGCCTGGAAAATCCCATGGACGGAGGAGCCTTGAAGGCTGCAGTCCATGGGGTCGCTGAGGGTCGGACACGACTGAGCGACTTCACTTTCACTTTTCACTTTCATGCATTGGAGAAGGAAATGGCAACCCACTCCAGTATTCTTGCCTGGAGAACCCCAGGGACAGGGGAGCCTGGTGGGCTGCCATCTATGGGGTCGCACAGAGTCGGACACGACTTAAGTGACTCAGCAGCAGCAGCAGGGATGTAAGGCACAATAGGATAAATATAATTAACACTGCTCATGTGACATATGGAAGTTTTTAAGAAAGTAAATCTTTAAGTTCTCATCACAAAGAAAAATTGTTTTTTCTATTTTAAAAAATTTTCTATCTATATGAGATGACGGGTGTTCACTAAACTTTATTGTGATAATCCTTTCATGATGTATTGATATGTAAGTCAAATCCTGATGCTGTGTACCTTAAACCTTTGCCTAGCACTCTCTCCATTAGACCGGTGTTGCGGCCTGGTCTTCTCTGAAATGCATATACATTATGTATCATTTTACAAAGGAGGGTTCAATCCGTGGGTTGGGAAGATCCCCTGGAGAAGGGAAAAGCTACCCATTCCAGTATTTTGGCCTGGAGAATTCCATGGACTATACAGTCCATGGAGTCACAAAGAGTCGGACACGACTGAGTATCTTTCACTTTCTTTGCAAAAAAATTGCAGATGTTAAAAAATGGATAAGGTAGCTTGCCTGATTCCCTGGTTAATAAGAGGAGATGAGGAAGCAATCTAGTGCTGTGACTCAAGGGTCTTCCTCAGCCTGGGTTCAGATCTCAGCTCTGTCCCTGATAGGCTTTATGATGGGGCAAGTTATTTAAACTCAGTCAGTGAGCTTTCTGGGTGGTGCTAGTGGTAAAGAGCCTGCCTGCTAATGCAGGAGACATAAGAGACGTGGGTTCAATCCCTGGCTCTGGAATATCCCCTGGAGGAAGGCATGGCAACCCGCTCCAGTATTCTCGCCTGGAGAATCCCATAGACAGAGGAGCCTAGAGGGCTAAGGACATGACTGAAGTGACTTAAAACACATGCAATGCTAACAAATAATTTAACAGTGGTTAATTCTAATGTTTTGGGGGAATCAGACACTCTAATGTCACAAAAAAAAAGGCTTTGGTTCTGAAATCAGATGGGGTTTGCAACTGTCCTGACTTCATCTCCACCTGGATCCAGGCTCTTCCAGGTAACTCCTGGCTCCTTTTTCCTATTCTAGCTTCTCAAATGTCCTTTTCTTTTCTCTTTCCTTTCCCTTCTCCCTTTCATCCCATTCTCCTTCTGTTCCTTTTCTTTTGGATACCGTTTAATCGAGACATAGAGAATTCATCAGCCAGGTTTAGAAGTGATCTGGTGAATGGAAGATGCAGCCAGGACTCTGCGGATAGCTGTCTTCTAGCCTCACCATAACATTAGATTGAACTTAAAAATTCACCTCCTCAATTAAAAGACAAGCAAACAGAACTTCCTTTACACACGCAGGATGAGACAGCCTCGGGATGTGTTGCTGATGCACAGATGTCACAGCCTCGCTGTCCCTCCCCTTGTGCAAGTGCAGGAGACCCACCTCTCTTGGAACCCTTGTCCACGGGGGTGGGCAACGGTGGTCGTGGGCCCTGCAGGGAGGCAGCAAGCAGCGCCAGGGCCCCACACACCCTATCCGTCCTCTGGCCAGTGCCTTGTCTAACACTCAGATGAAGTGATACTGTATTTTTTATCATCCCTTTCTAGTCAATGACCATCCCCCCCACAAAGTAACCAGTGTTGTATCTTTTATCACCATTGATTACTTTCATCTGTGTTGATGGTTGTATCACCGTATCCTTGTTGCGTCTGGCTTCATTTGTTCAACAACGTCTGTGAGAGTCAACCACATTTTTGTGCATCGCTCTGTTGTTGAGTCGTTATGTCCAACTCTTTCGCAACCACATGGACTGTAGCCCACCAGGCTCCTCTGTTCATGGGATTTCCCAGGCAAGAATACTGGAGTATGTTGCCATTTTCTTCTCCAGGGCATCTTCCTGACCCAGGGATCTAACCTGTGTCTCCTGCATTGGCAGGTGAATTCTTTACCACTGAGCCACCAGGGAAGCCATGCATCACTCTGTAGTTTTAAATCATTACTTTTCATTGTTATTGTCTTATAATATTTCATCGTATAAATATATGTAAATATACCCCAGTATACTTGTCCACTTTACTGTTGACAGGAATGCTTATACATGTCCTTTGGCCAACAAATGCCCTTGTTTCCCTAATGATAGAGCTGCTGCTGCTAAGTCGCTTCAGTCGTGTCCGACTCTGTGCAACCCCAGAGATGGAAGCCTAACCAGGCTCTTCTGTCCCTGGGATTCTCCAGGCAAGAACACTGGAGTGGGGTGCCATTGCCTTCTCCGAATGATAGAGCTAGGAAGGCATTATAAGGAAGGCATATATATTTAGCTTTAATGGTTAGCAGTTTCTACTTTTCCCACTCCATGGCAGCCCCTTCTGTCTGAGGAGCAACCACTACCCTAAGCCAGACTCTTACTTTCACAGTATCTGTGTCTCCATCACACTCCATGCAGAATGATCGTCACTGTCCTGTGTGTTTTCCTCAAAATCTGCCACAGCAACACAACACGACCCACCTACCAAAATGCACACCCGTGAATTTCTATGCATTCCTGCTTTTCCATTCTTAAGAATCTGGTGCAGAAATGACTTCAATAACTTTCCAGATTTACTTCCATACATGTAATCTTGGCACTGCCCAATATTAGCTTTTGATGTCTTTAAATTCCAAATCGACTGGGAAAAAAACCAAGAGTCTTCTCTTTTAAAAACTTTTATTAGGCATTGCTAGATGATGGTGCATGATGTCCTGCACACATCATGCAAGTAAACAGCACTCCACAGGAATCCACACAACAGTTCATACAGTGACAAAGTAGTTGGTTCCCTTTATAGTCTGCATCCATGTAGAGTGAATGTTGTTTCACCCCTCCATGAGATCTGATCTCATGATTAAGATTGCCCTTCCATTCTAAAACAATCAACCAAAAGCAACAAAAAATAAATGTAGAAGCCCAACCACAACACAAAGCCATAAGGACATTACTAAAAGTCCAAAATTGGACTCCAAAGTCTTACAAGGTGTCCATCTTTTGAAAGGCTTGACCCTAAAATTTGTGTGATCTGACACGTGGGTTGCTTTTACTGCCAGCAGCATGTGAGAATGTATTTACGAAGAAGGATCGTTACACTGATACATATCTACTGAAAATTCTTGAGGTAATAGATTTTTAAATTTCACTGCTTAAAAAAAAAAAAGAAAATCTGTTAATTTCCATGTCCCATCCAGCAGGACATATCGGTTGGCAGGAAGATTCTTCTCCTCTTTTTTCTTTGTCAAATATTTACACATATTTGCATATACAACCTGTGTCTTTGTCTTTTCTAAACACATGATTTATTTTAATTATTCGTTATACATTCATCAGGAAAAGTTGAATTATATACTATGGTACATAAAGAATACAACAACACCAGCTTTTTGTATAAAACTAACACAAAAGGCAAAGATCAAGAAGAGCAGGATAATATATTGTCCAAATGTCTCACTGTTGATAAAGCCCACTGTGAATGAGTAACTCCATTTAAATAGCAAACACCATCAATTCTTCGGCATCTCTGTGGAATTACAGATGAAGTATTATCAAAGACAAGTGGTAGTAAACTGGTCAAATTCCTGAAGTACCATATAATTACTTTTATTTTTAATGCTTTGTAATTTTATCCTAATTGTAGCTATAAAGACTTATAGCCATTCCAACTCTTGTTTTAAACTTTAATAATCAGCATTCTTTTTGGTGGCTTAAAAATACATTTCAGTTGTAATGGCTTCAGTTTATGGTGTTTAAGATCCTTTTTTAAAATACTTTAGCTTAAAAATGACGATGAATTTAAGAAAAATATATTGGCTAACCTGCTGTTCTGGAGAAAATACAGTGAATGAAGGTGGCAAATACAGCCTACGTATATATATTCCTAAAGTGTCTCATCAGCACTTTAAATAGAAGGACAAAGAAACACTCACACAAATATATGGCTCTTCAGATAAGAAACAAAGTCAAGTGAAAAAAATAAGGCACTAATAACAGAGATAAATGTTTCATACTCTCATCACACAAAGCACCATATGGAAGGTTAAAGGGACTATACTTGACTGCTATTGGAAAATGGTAATAAACCCAGTTTCCCTGACCTTAATTCACTAATTTCCTCTCTTCTTAAAAGTAATTAATGTATAAACACTAGAATACTGGCGGGAGGAATTATATATTATGCTAAAAGCACAATTCATGGAACCAACAGCATGAAATAACCACTTGGAGATAAGAAGCCCATCACTCTAAAAATGTAAGAAATTAAAGTCTTAAACACTCCCAATTGTTCGACATTTTCATCACAACAGAATTTGTTTCCGTTCCAATTTTCTTTTAGGAATTTCTACAAAAGAGTATTAATATTTTCTATTTTCTTATTTTATTTCTACATCCCTCTTTCTTAAAATATATTCAAAATGACTTCCTCCACATAGTTTTATGAATACCAAAGTTAATAGTATGACCAATGAAATGTAGAAAGGGATAAAAAGTAAAATTACATAAATATTTGCCAATGTCATTGAAAAGGCAAAGAAAATCTCTTTTCGACCAGGCTCATATATTACTATGAAAAGGAGTATGCCATTATTAATGTTACAGAAAATGAAAAGAATGTAATGAGACTATGACAAGATCTGGTACAACCTACTAGTCAAAGTCACTCATCTTAAAATTAAGACATTCTTTTCATTTGCTATTGTTTGTGAGCATGTAATTTAAATGGAATATATTCTGGTAATTCAAAGGAAGTAAAATTTATTCTTTAGAACTGCAATTTCTAAATATACAATAATGACAGATTAAAGACTCAAATGTTTTTCTTTTTAGTATTTTAAATTCGTTTTGAAAAAGAGAATAGGCCCACAAATTTGCAACATACATATACATGTAAATAAATGTTTCATGAAGACATCTAATAATTTTGTTTGCAATAGAAACAAAACAACTAACTGTTGTGGCTTCTTAATAATGTGTTAACCTAACATTTTTATGCCACCGTTTTCATGTTCTTTCAACACAAAATTATTTTTATGATATCTCAGAACGTATTACTTATTAAACTAATAATGTCTTTCATAATAAACAAGATTGTCAATTAATTTTTATATTAAAAATCTGTAACAGATTGTCCTTGTTAAGGTGTATATATATATATATTTGCCAATATACCAATTAGTGTTCTAAGTTTCATACAAGATACAAGGTAGGTTTACTTTTTTCAAGACCATCTAAAGACTTTTAATTATGATGAATATGATCAAATAACAAAATTAAGCTATTGCCATATAGAATTTAAAATAATATGTCTTAAAGAAAGGGTTTGTAATCAGCTGATAAAAATCACACTTTACCTAGAATTTTCTTTATAAAAGAACACAAAGCATGCTAATTTTGTATAAACTGAAAATTTCAGATACTTCTATCATATATTTAGTGTTTACTTGAAAGATTAAAGGTATATTTGGACATAGAAGAAATAATATATAGTGAAAAATATTATTTTTAAGAACTTGACTGAATTATTCACACTATTTCTCCAGTGGGAGCATGAGGTGGGCACCTAACTTTACAGGGAACTGATAACCAAAGTAGTGGGCCAGCTACAAGGAAAAATCTGAAGTAACATTATCTCAGCAATTTGGGGGCAATTTAACACCCAAGTTTGACTCTCCCTTAGATTCTTCCATATTACATAATAAACCTATACTAATATACCTTGAGTGTGGGTTTTCATATCAATGAAAATGTTGAACATCTGCAAACTTTGCATGGTTTCTCTAGAAAAGGGCCGATATGAGTTACATTCAATGCCATCCACTGTAGATTATCAAAAAGTCTAATAATGTTCACAGAGTAAGGATCCATGGTCAAGTCTTACATACAAATGTGACAACATTATAAATCCAGCCTTAAGACCAAGCTGTGGGATTTTTGTTGAAACAAAGACCCCCAGGCACACATCTGGCCATTTTGGATGAATCAAGAATGATCTGGGGGTCACACTGAATGAATATCCACATGCGCTTTCTGTCCAACCAAGATGCAAACACAATATTGACCTTACAATAGTCCTGAAGCAATTTTGAAAGCTACGTTTTAGAGTATTTCTAGGCTCTCAGACTCAACTGACATCTTCTCATTCATTTTACTTCTTATCAGAGGGCTGGGCCTGGCGTGCTGCCGTCCATGGGGTCACAAAGAATCCGACAGGACTTAAGGACTGAGGAACAACAGGAGGGCAGGCAGGGTGTTCCAACTCCTATCAAGGAGAGGGACAGCGTTCCAAGTTGTCCTGGCATGTTTCAACTTACAGATCTACTACCAGGGCCAAATTGTGGAGTCCTTTCAGTTTGAATTTCATTAGAGTCAAAAAAGTTAATGGTCAGACAGAAGTTATCCCACATTCAGTCAAGACAGGAAGGGGACTGCAGAGGGAAAAAGCAAGATAACTAAGAAATCTGGAAAGAAAACAGAAACTTGATGTTCAAGTATGTGAATATCACTTTACAAGCAGGGAAAAAAGTAGTATGATGGATCAGAGCGACAAAAATGTGGGATAACCCTGAAAAAAAAAATATTTTCTATGCTAATAAGGTGTATAAGCTAAGCAAAGCAGAGTTAAATACACCTAATGAAATTTCTTTTGTAAACTAACAGGAAGTGGCCAAAAAAGGTAGTAGCAATCTTCTATGTTTTTTTCAAAAAATTCATTGCCTTTTAAGGCCATATTGATAGTCTCAAAACAGTCACTTCTTTAGCCAAAAAAGAACATAATTTCTAACATGGAAAGTTACATGCTCCTAAAATTGGCACCATGTATGAGGCTATATAGTCTATAGGGCTGCAAAGAGTCAGACATGACTGAGTGACTAATACTTTTTTTTTCATGAGGAAATGTAAAGTATGTGATACTTGAAGGCTTCAGCTAATGATCCAAAAAGATGACTGCAAGTCTCACACTGCTGAGACTGTTTCTTGGATTCTGATTAAGTGACTAAAGTTCCAGCCCCAGAATAGCGATGTACAGTACAAACCCCACACACCAGTTGGCTGTGAAATGAGTATAGCTTTACCCTCTGTGCTGTGCTTAGTCCCTCAGTCGTGTCTGACTCTTTGTGACCCCCATGGACTGTAGCCTACAAGCTCCTCTGTCCATGGAGATTCTCCAAGCAAGAATACTGGAGTGGGTAGTCATGCCCTCCTTCAGGGGATCTTCCCAGCTCAGGGATCAAGCCCAGGTCTCCCGCATTGCAGGTGGATTCTTTACCATCTGAGCCACCAGCAAAGCCCCTCTATGATTTACAAAGAAGTGTCTTTCTCTTTTAAAGCTTTGCATTGGAAAGGGAGCATTTCACCATGTTGCTGCTGCTGCTGCTAAGTCACTTCAGTCGTGTCCGACTCTGTGCGACCCCATAGACGGCACTCCCCAAATTTGAACTTTGATTTTGTTCATACCAAATTTATAATTATTTCATAACTATTGAAACAATAATTATGGATATTCATATTAAAATGGGATTTGCAACTTATTTTCCAGAGGAAGATGTCATAATTAAAATACAATGATTTGAACAAACAAAATATGCTTACACTGGCTATTAACGGTAGTTTTGATTTACTATGGTACTAGTTGGTGGAATTTCTTTTATAGATTTCATGAAAAATAAAAAATGCAGCTAAAACGTGCACTAGAAACTAACTTAATATTTTAAACAAATATTCCAATGAAGTTATTAGGTAACATGCATTAATTGCTTGCTAGGTTCGAGCTCCTAATACCAATTTTTAGAATTACTATATGTTTCGGAAACTTGGCTATATCTTTTTCAGGTATGTTTTACTTGTTTTAAATTTTCCGCTTCTGATTCCACCCTCCTCGCCTGCCAGATTTAAAGAGGTGACATCTATTTGCTAACACTGTTATTCTACTGTCTCCATCGAAACATTGCAATCAGTTTAACTCTGTCAGATTACTTAAAATGACACAAGTATTTAAAGTGCATTATTGGACCTTAAGGCTATATTTATAATAGGCATTAACACAAAACAATAAAGCTGACCACAGGAAAGATTACTTTCAAGGGTTGAGACAGATCTCGGCCACAAATATGAAAGGTTAAGCACACAATCCAATGGGAAGACTGACATTAAGGCATATGTGCAGCTTGCATAAAAAATTCAAATATAAAATGGCATTTGGTATGAATTTTTATCTTGGTACTTAATGAAGTATACTAATTAATATTACTTAGGCCACTAACTTTTATAATCATGAATTCAATAGAACTTATAAAATTGTAGTGTTAAAAACACCTGCAATGTTTAATAAGGGAGAAACTAGATCAATGTGTTGGCAGATGTACTGTAATTTGACAAAGGTCCAGGAGGAATGAACTGCCTTGCAGGTTCCTAAGTGAGTTTTTAACCCACTCCTTTCCTCCTCTTTTCTACTGCAGAGGAGCTGGTTAGAGTCTCAGAGGAGTGGAGAAAATGAGGTTGGGTTGTCTGGGGACTGGAAAACTGTTTGAAGGTATTGTAGGGGAGCCTTGGGCCATCTGTTTGGGTGACAGGATCAAAAGATAAAGACTCACCTGTGGCCTTGGGACTCAAGAGATGATGGGTGACACAAGACAGGGAATTTCCTGACAGGCACTAATGAATCCGATATCACAGAGAGGACAGCACAATTAAAGATATCAGGTTGTAACCTGACCAGTGTTTAATTATCTTTGATTGTTTTCCAGTCTGCTCTACCTTTAGGAAATAATAGCACCTATCAGAAAATCAGGGTGGTGGCAAGAGAATGCTGTTTGTGCCAAAGGTGTGATTCCTCTTTTCTTCTTAACTCCACATACAGAAGTCCTTCAGGAAATGCTGGGAATCATTGTCAAATAAATGTCATGCTGTTCTGTTTATAAGCACCCCAAAAAACCACCAACTTTATGTACACTCAAAGTTATTTTTCTGTGGATAATGTGGTCATTTGTAATTACCAACATATTGCTTCCTACTTCTCACAATGGCATAATTAAGTTCCTCTGTGGAACATGCATGAACATGGATAGTGTTTTTAAAATGTGACAAACATGATCACTTTAGCCATTTCACTAAATTCCTCAAGTTTTAAAACTAGGCAATCCAAACATCAATGTATCTTTCTCTCATTATATTACAGACATCTCATTGCACTTTATTGGAATAAGATGAATTTTCTTTTGTGTTGGCAAGATATTTATTTGGCTAATCAAGCATGAGGACAAATTATCCTGCAAAATATGCTTTTCTTCAAAAATGGTGCACTTTTACACAACTTTTTCTCCAAGAAAAGGGTCTTAAATATATTATTTCTATGATTTTCATTCATCGAAAATGCATTAAAATTTTATTACAAATATAAAAACCAAATTTAAAAACTTATGAAAATGTTCACACAGTGACAAAAATATATGTAAAGGGTCTTCACCAATGTTTTGTAACAGAGAAGTGAAAACAACCTTGATGTCCATTTAATAGGGGACTGATTAAATAAATTAATGTATGCCCCCCAATGGAATATGTAGTTAATTTACAAAAGAATGAGGTAACTCTATTTAAACACTTATGGAAATTTGTCTACCAATACATAGTAAAATGAAAAATAGTCACAGGACAGTAAGCATATTATTATTCTATTTGTACAAAACTAATACATACACAGATACACATACACACATACATATTTACTTATTTGTATATTTTTAGATAGTATCTGGAAAGACCTATACCAAACCATTAACAGTGGTTACCACTAGAAAATAAGGGGTGGGGAAAAGTAGAGGAATTTGTATTTTATAATTCCTTATAGCTGATTTTTTTTTAAGGAGCATATATTGCATTTATAATGAAAAATATTAAAATGATAAGCCTTGGATAAAAAGATATTCATCTTATGCACATCTTTTTCTAAAGTCATTTTTTAAATTTCCTCCAAAAGGTAAGGTTGTTTTACCTTCAATGTTGGCACTAACATATAAATAATCTCTTTTATCTTTCTCCTTCCTTTTTAAGATCTTAATGACACTTAGCAAAAAAAGTCACAAATACCTACTGTAAGTCACTAGCAGGGAAAGGCCTGATATATAGCAACTCTGAAAGTGAAAAATGCACACATTAATTTTAAAAAGTCTACGAAATATAAAAATGAAAATCCTGTGCAATGCTGTGCACACCATCACAAGTGTTGATGAAAGAGCCTTCACTGATAACAGACACTGCTCTGTAAGTGGAAAACTGGAACATTTCCAAATAATATAAAAATATCTCCAAAAGATAAGTTATTCAAAGAAAGGAATAAAAAATCCCTGAGTAGGCCAAAGACAACAGACACACAGATACAATAACCTAAGGAAATAGATTATCCAGGACCAGAGAGTATATTATTTAGCTAGTTAGTATATATGTATTCATATGCAGCCATGTATATATCTAAATATATATACATACACATATCATACATAGACACTTCCACTAGATTTAGATTTCATCACATGCACACATCATTAAACTAACACCTAAGTCCAGGAAGGGAAAGACTAATTTACAAAAATTAAGCACTTTTATGACAAAATTATGTGGATTTAGGGCTAGAACTTTCCATTCTCTCAGTTCTCTTGCTAGAGGATGTAGCCTAGGCACTCAATAAATATTTGTTGGATTGATAGATAGTCGGATGAATGGAAAAACAGTGTAGAGGCACGGATGAATTTGTGAAGCTACAGCATGACTTCTTGTATCATGTTATGTTTTGAAATATGCTATTCTAGGACCATAAGTGGACACAGCCTCCTCTAACTGGAAACAGATTAGTCCAGCAGTGAAGTTTTTCTGAGTGTTACTCAGAGAATGGAAGTGCTGGCTTGTTATCTGTGCACATAAACTTCACTATCATGGACTTTTTAGATCAAATAAAAATGATAAATGTTATACTCTGAAGCCCAACAAGACAAACTATCCATGTTAATGCATGTTTTATCACATAATGTATTTCAATTAAGAAAAGGCAGGTGACAAGTAAATGCTACATCAATGCCAATAACTAATGTTAAGGATTTGGAGACAAGTGGCAACTTTAGGCTTCTTAGGGGTCTTTAATGATGAACACTCATAATGAAAACAAAATGAAACACAATTTAGTTACTTGTCCTTTTCTTACTTTTAAAGACTTCTCAGTTTGGTAAAACATCCTAATTTTTTTTTTTTTTCATTTTTTGTTTCCTTCTCTAAAAGCAGTTTATGTTTTAGATAAACCTGTGAACATAAAAAGTTTTGTTTCAAATCACCCCTCCATAAGAAGATACCAACACATTATTATGCATTGAAGCAGTAAACATAAGAAAAATCCTTCAAAAACAGTATTTGTTTTTATGAAAAACTTGGGGACAAACAGAGAGAGAGAGACAGGAGAGGTGAGAGGGTGGGGTTTTAAATAATACCATATGCTTAATCTAAAGCATAATTATTATCATCACAAGTTGGTTAAACAATTAGAAGAATGGGGATATGTTCAAAGGCCTCAGCAGTTCTCTCTACAGCAAACTCATTTAAATTAACTATAGACTGAAGCAAGTATGCCAACATGTAAGAAATCTGAAAAGAAGACTGAATGTTTAGGTCTCGAGAATTTCCTAGAAGCAGCCTATCAGTTTTGTCAGTTTATAAAGTTTGATAATCCTTGAGGCGACTCTGCACAAATTTCTGTGTGTGCATCTGAGACACACAGAGAAACAGCAAGAAACAGAAAGGGTCAACATCAAAACAGCCTGTTGTCTACGCTGACTTTAATTCAGTACGTTACCAAATTATGCCCACAAAGGAACGATCGTCTTTAAATACGTCTACAAAAATGTGGAAAAATAGTGTAGAGGCATGGAACTCGACAAGAACAAGGTACTGGACCTAGTTTTAATATAGATACGTATATACACACACATTCACACCCCTACACGATACACTTCAGTAACTAGGATTCTTCTCATTTAGTTTCATTAGTTCCTTTTTGGGCATTGAGATTTCTAACAATGAGAGCATCTGAAGGAGGAAGGAATTATATGCTTGGGCCACAGATGAAAATAGGTGCGTGTGGTGAGCCTCCGTCTTCTGAAAGGTGGCCTTGCTTGTTGGTGCAGGTGGCACTTGAGTTATTCACCCCAAGTCTCAGAAGAAGGCCTGGAGGGAGAGTCAGGGACAAAGACAGTCTAAGCAATGCTCAGGAGACACATGCTCAGACAGTTTTGAGGATAACTGGTTCTAATTAAAGTACTGTCTTCCAAGAACCACGAAGAGTCTATGATATAGATGTTTATAGTCTATGAAAGTGACCGTTTCGTAAAAGCAGCAATCTGTATATGGAAAGGACAGGATACCATGTTGGGAATGCACTGGAGCTAGAGGCATTGTGGCCTGCAGAGAACACGGGGAAGAGGAGGCAGAAGGTTCCTCTAGGCGGTTGCAAGGTGCAGCCCTCTGATGCGTGTATCATCCTGTGTGGTTCTTACCCAGCCCAGCGCTGTCAGATGACATCATCTGCATTTACCAGTGCATTCCTGTCCGTGATCGTTTTCTCTGTTTTTTACAAAGGCAATAGATAGGAAATACAAATAAACCTGGGGGTTAAAAAAAAAAGAAAAAGATGAAAGCTAATTAAAAGAACAGGCTTTTAGTACGATAGATTTGTAACATTTCTATTTTCAAATGTTCATTTTGCAAGCTATTTATTAATAATCATTATTTAGTAATACATGAAAAGAGGGAAGATACCTACGCTATGAAACGTACTTAGTTTTTCAAGATTCTCTTCTTTATTCTTTTTTTTAAACTCTCTCCTCACCTTTTACCAGTCTGTGACACCAGTTTTGATATGAATTTTTTTTTATCAAAATATCAAAACTTAAGTTTAAGTCTTCTTTATTAACCCTGGTTATATCTTTCACACTGATATTCATGCTTCAGTTTCAGGCCATATAACATGTTACTCAAGAAGATGGGTGCTGGAGCAAATGTCAGCTTTGATTCCCAATTCTACCATTTGTGAGGTCCTAGTGACTAGCTGCGGAGAAGGCAATGGCACCCCACTCAGTACTCTTGCCTGGAAAATCCCATGGACGGAGGAGCCTTGAGGGCTGCAGTCCATGGGGTCGCTGAGGGTCGGACACGACTGAGCGACTTCACTTTCACTTTTCACTTTCATGCATTGGAGAAGGAAATGGCAACCCACTCCAGTGTTCTTGCCTGGAGAATCCCAGGGACAGGGGAGCCTGGTGGGCTGCCGTCTATGGGGTCGCATAGAGTCAGACACGACTGAAGCGACTTAGCAGCAGCAGCAGCAGTGACTAGCTTTAATTTCCTCAACTGTAAAATGCAGAAATAGCATCTACTTCATAAAGCCTCACTCATTGCAAGAACTTATGTCAGTTACTTTATAATTCTATCTATCCTGCACATACAAATTACTTGCTAAACAGAACTTGACATATAAAATCAATTTATTTAGGAAAAAAAGAGAAATCCCGTCTACTACATGGAACAATTATCCAAGCAGCCTTTAGCTATCATGTTTGCTTTTAAATTCTCTAAAGCAATGGTTCTCAAAGTGTGGTCCATGGACCATGAGCATAAGCGTCACCTAACCTTTTAGAACTAGAAATCCATGGGTCCCGTCTCTATAGTGAATCACAAACTAGGGCAAAGACCTGTTAACTTGTGTTTTAACCAGCCTTCATGGTTCTTATAAAGCACTCCAGAGTCTCAGAATCACTGCTTGAAATGTGTATTTTAATATACCTGTATGAATGAAACTATATTTATCACTGATACATTTTCTATTTGTCAGTGCTCAATTTTATGCTGGGCAGGTGTTCCTACCCACATCAAATGTATCTTTTTGACCCAGGGAATCCTTTTCTTAGAACTAACCAAACTGTACCAGAGCCTCTTTCCTTTGATGCTCTAAATCTGGGTTCTTGTCCACTGGAATCTTTTGGTAAAATTCTAGTTACACTAATTTTTGTATTAAAAGAGAGTTAATAATGCTTTATAAGAAATATGAATGAGAGTATTCATGGAGTGAAAAAGTGCCACACAAATACATCCTATATGAAACACACCCCTCCGAATCTATAAATCATGTGCTGATGGCTTATCTAGAGCAAGCACAGGCCAGGTACCTCCCCTACTTACTAACTGACTCACTATTACATTTATACTCGTGTTCTCTCTACGGCACCCAGAGAATTCTTATCTCAAATACATTAAGTGTTTCTTACCGATGACAACTGCTATGGCCCCTAGTGCTAATCCCAAGACCAGAATTAGAGGTGCAACGAACAATTTTCCAGCTGGAAAACAAAAGGCAAACCATTTAGAGAGTCTTAAACTAAAACCAAAATACAAATTCAGCAACACTTTTAAATATCACAGTGTGTATTTTTAAGGAGTCGTTATAAGTAAGGCAATATTTCTCTGGAAATGTATCAGATGTAGAACAAATGTGTACATTCAGTAACTTCACTCAAGTCCTGGGCACATGGGTCATCCATCTCATAAATTACTTACCTTATACAACCAAGAAAATTCTAAAGCTACTGACTCACTTTATTCCACCAGAACCATTCAACTTTGTGCTTTTTCCTTTAGATCTCTTCCATTTTCATTTTTTTTTAATATTCTGAAAGATTAAAAAGGGAGTGACACATCCTGAGCCGGCAAAAGAAAATCTAATTAGCTCACAAAATGGAGAGCTCATAGTGCTACAAAGAGTTCTGCCTAAGCCCACATCTGAAAACGTGATTTATTTATCTCCTGGGTCCAAAGGAAACTAACAACATGAACGTCTAATATACTGAATGACAAATGGGATGTTTCAATACTGTTAGAGAAAATCACCAGTAGACACACAATATACTGAAGGTTATTCAAATAAATCATTTCAGCAAACTTAAAAAGGAAGTACTTATAAGAAGGCTAAACACTGGTAAGGATGCCAGTGGCATCAACCAGCATTTTTTCTTCTGAATGAATAACTGAGCAGTGATTACAATAAACTCTAGTTACAGCACAAAATTCACGACTGGAATCCTGCTGGTGTTAAAAGGCACTGGCACAAAAATAGAGGCTAATAGTTAATGTCTTTACATCGTAATCTTTATCATTACATGGTAATCTTATTCTCAAAGCATGTGATGTAGCAACAGCTACAGAACCCAAACACAAGAGAAGAGGAAAGAATGGACGGACTTTGCAGTAGAATCACATTGCTATTAAAGAATCAAGCAGCAACACCATTCTATAAATAAGGATGGTAATTTGGAATAACCAACTACATTAGAAAACAGAAACATAATGCTGCCGTTTGCTGGAAATTTGTCAGAATTATATTAACATTTTTTATTCTTAAGAAAGGGTCTCTGGAACCACAGAAAATATATAGAGAGAAAATATTTTTTTTTAGGAAATATATTTTTTAATATCTAATTTAGAAAAAATTGACATTCAGTTGACAAAATGTCTAACCATGAGGTTTACTTACTTTTTTCACCAATGATATAATTTATCAAGCAATACTAAATCCCACTGAACAATTATATTTTGTACACTCGTAACGCTATGCTTGAGTTTAGAATGTATTGACTTGCATATTTTAAGCGAATCTGTTTTCTCCTGTACATGTAGCTCAGTGTGCTCATTCATATTTCTTTTTTAAGTAATTATCAATTTCACAAGAGTGATATATTTTCATAAGAGAGATAAAACATGACTGCAAGGTAACAGCACTACTGTTTTCAAACGTCACAGGACTCAGAACCAGATACGTGCTCTTTTTCTCTCTAGGAAGCAATAAACTTATTACAATCATGCAATCCATATTTGACACATGTTTAAGTCTGCTTTTAAAACTGTCCTGAGGACAGTTAAGCTCAGATTCTGCTATTCCTAGATCAATAATAATTCTTTTAAAATACTATTCTCAATAGCTGAAACAATATTTTATCATATCCATATATCCTACCTTATTTAAATATTTTAGTACTTATTTTTTGTTCCTTTTTCTGCTATTTTAAATTATACTTGCAAGTACACCATTGTCAGCCTAGATTTATCATATTTTAAAATGTCTATCACGTTACCATCAAATTTATTTGTAAAAGAACTGCACAAAATTTCCAATTCATTCAATAGAGTATGGAAATTCAGCACAGAGTATTAACTTGACAAAATATTTGCTAATCAATAATCCAAAGAAACCTCATTTTATTTTAATTTACATTTCTCTGACTACTAATAATGTGGAATCTTTTAAAACATGTTTATTGGCTATCTTTATTTCTTCAATTCTGGTTCCAGACTTCTTTTTTTAAAAAAATTGATATTTAATTTTGGGGGGCCTCCATTTCTTTTGCATATAAGCTATTTTTGTATATAAGCTACTTGTCAACAAGGAATCAAAGACCTGTATTTTCTTCACCAATGTATGCTTTAATACTTTGAATATTTGTATGGAATAATATGAGAACTAAGCATTTTTCTGTCACTTTTATTCCCAATACCATTCACTGAAAAATCTGCCTACTCCCTGAAAAAGTGAAAGTGTTAATTACTCAGTCATCTCTGACTCTTTGCGAACCCATGGACTGTGGCCCACCAAGCTCCTCTGTCCATGGAATTCTCCAGGCAAGGATACTGGAGTGGGTTGCAATGCCCTTCTCCAGAGGATCTTCCCGACCCAGGGAATGAACCTAGGTCCTCCACATTGTGGGCAGATTCTTTACTGTTTGAGCTACCCAGGAAGCCATTCACTGAAAAATCTACCTACTAGGGAGATACTTCCATGTCAGAGGCCACTAATTATCCTCCAATCGCTGTTCTGCTTTATTCTCTAGAGACAGAACTTCTGATCTGCAGCTGGGCAGATGCTGACATGAAACGAAGACTTTGTTTCTCATCCTCCAGGTGTGAGAGGAGGATAGGCCCTTTTCCTGTCTCTATCCAAGGACATCTGCAGGCTTCCCAAACTGTAGATCAGGGAAAGACAGAGGTCAGGAAGGCTTTGCTGTCATCCATCTATTCTCTCCCATGGCAGGGAGGAAGCAAGCCTTGTCCTGCTTTTTGTAGGGATGAGATGTTTGAAACTGAACTGCTCTTTTATTTAAAAACACTGCTTATAAAATCACTTTATTCCATTTTGTAAAATGTAATGGGTAACACGGATTATTGTATTCTTCCCTGTTTGTCCATAGGAGAAAAGTCCACATTTTCCTGCCACACTTGTGATGGTCTGACAGCAGTTTGAGACGGTCTGACCGCTGTCCTGAAGGTGGAAAAATATGTGTAGGAGAGACAGCTTACAAGGCCAGCTGCTCCCTGCTTTATCAGGTACATCCTGACACACAAGAGCACACACGTACACACACACACACGAAAATGGGCCCCAAAAGGAAACCATTTACAGAAATCTGACTGCAAAATTTAAAAATGAAGACAGTACAAAGAAAATATTTCCCTGCTGACAATGTTTTCATGGCCTGTCGATTCTACAGGCTGTTAAATAACTTGACTGTATTTTATGATGTGGGAAGAGGATTCTGATGGCATCAAGGCAAAAACTGAGAGGACCCAAAGAGAAGGTGTCCAAAATATCACTGGACAAACAGGGTGGGAAATAACTTTATTTAAGAATGACTAAACAGAAAAATGGGGGGGAAAAGCATGCTCTAATAAAAGATTATTAAAAATAAAAATGGAAGGAAACATCCTGCAACAAAATGGCACTGAAGTAGGAAGGAAAAGAATTGGCAATGCAGGAAAAGATACAGGTGTTGGTTTTTAGGTTGTTCTCTGTATATATAGACTTACAAATAGGTTATAGCTCAAAAACTTACTTTGCAATTAGCTTTCTCATGGTAGTATTGTTATAAATAGGGGTTAGATTCCCTAAGTATCTCTCCAAAGCCTACTAAACTAGTAAGTATATATTGGTTATATAATTGTTAACATACACTATTATATGCAAATAAGCCAAAAAGCACTAAAAATTATTAAAACCAATCTTGTCTATATTCAATGCTATTGGTTATGGAACACTGCATTTAACTAAATAAAGCTCAGGAAGAGTGTTTTACAAAGATCATATAAGATTTTAGAAAATGATGGTGCTGGTTTCCACATGATTAAATTTAAAATATATGTTCTACTGTTTAGCTGTCAGAAGTATATCATTACCACCAACTGTTCTGAGTAGCCTGCCATGATTCTAGCAAGGTGAGTGGTTTCACAACCCTAATGAAGTGATGGAGGGTTGAAGAGAGATATAAGAGAGTTTCATGAAGTAAGTAGAAAGGGAGACATGTGGATGATGTTTAAAAATATTGCATACGTGAGAAAGACTGCCAGAGGAAGAAAGAATGGAGTTCTGGGTGATGAAAAAGAAAGCATATCTCATTGTAGGTCTATTCCAAAGGAGTAGGGAGCCATTAGAAGAAGAACTATTAGGCCAGAAGAACACTGCACCCAGCAATCTGTGTTTACGTCTGCGTATTTGTATATGAGACCATGTGTTGCTGAGGATGAAGAAAGCAGTAAAAAGTCAATCCATAAAAGCATTTCATGCATGTATGCTAAGATACTTCAGTCATGTCCGACTCTCTCTTTGTGACCCCATGGACTGTAGCCCACCAGATTCCTCTGTCCATGGGATTCTCCAGGCAAGAATACTGGAGTGGGTTGCCACTTCCTTCTCCAGGGGATCTTCCTGATCCAGGGATCAAAACCTTGGATATTTAAACTTGGGTTTGTATGCAATGAAGGCGTTTGATGCTCATTTCATTAACTGTAAGCGATTAATATTAACTTCTAATACAAATAGAAAATACATACGACTTATCAACTATATAGGTACAGTGGAACTCTATCACAAGACTCTGAAACACAGGGATTTTAAAAACTGTACTGTTGTGTCTTCCATGAATAAACAGAGGTTATGTGTTAAGACCCATTGCTAGTATCGTCACTACACAAATCAATGTGACAGTGTCCCCTTCTATCAAATCACCTACAATAGGGTTTCAGAAATGACTTAACATTTCTGCGGTAGATTCAATTATTCGTTTTTCGAACAAAATCCACTTGCTCATATAGAAAGTGTCCTGCTAACAAACTTAAGTTTTTTTATTTTAAACACAAAAGGAGAAAAAAATGTCTTCCTCCTATTTTCAGCTAAAGGCTCTACTAGAATGCATGGCAGGTGCTGAGATTTATCATAGCTGTTGGATCACATTTCTAAGCTCTATCATCGTCACTGCATACTTCCTAAGGAAGATTCCTATAAATAATGTTGGACACTCACCACAGACTGACCCTCGCACTAATCTCCTTAGGTGAGGTCTCTCTGGGAGGTAGCGGTATTTGCATCCAAATATACTGAGGTTTGAGGTGTGGTCTCCAAAGAAACGGAGCTGGCGGTATCTCTCCCCACATCGATAACAAAAATTAGTGTTACACTGTGAACAGGTCATATGGTCACACCCTTCAGTTCTCTGGATGTGGATCTGTAACAGAGAAAGAGAGATAGAAGAACAAGGTTATTAAATTTTTAATAAAGGATGTATGGAACAAAAGATACAAGTTTCACCAAAATAAAAGCCTTACATAGCATTCCTGAAGCTGTGAGTTTGCTTATAATCACATTCTTTAAGGCCATCTTTATATCAAACCCTTTAGATGTGTAAAGCTCATTAACATTTCAGATGCTGAAGCTGTTGGCTTATTTTGACTAATATAAACAAACACATCCTGAAGAAAATTCACTTATCTTTCTAAACATACATCTCACTCAATGATTAGGAGGCAATTTAAAATGCTGTGAAGGTATATTTTGTTGATGCTATGATAAGCAAAAATGAGGTGGCCTGGGAAATAAGAAGAGACAAAGAGGATTCTTTAAAAGAAAGGATTACATAAAATTTTTTAAGGGACAGAAATTTCTCTTTGTGTACGGGAATGACAATAGGTGTAAAGTAAAAGTGAAAGTCGCTCAGTTATGTCTGACTCTTTGCAACCCCATGGACTACACAGTCCATGGAATTTTCCAGGGTCAGAATACTGGAGTAGGTAGACTTTCCCTTCTCCAGGAGATCTTCCCAACTCTCCAACCCAGGGACTGAACCCAGTTGGGCGGATTCTTTACCAGCTGAGCCACCAGGAAAGCCCCAGTAGGTATAAGTGTATTTGCAATACCATTTTAGTTCCCAGCTCTCATGTTAGTTGCAAACGCCTGAACAGGACTGGGCATACAATGCTACCTGCACAACTGTTGTCGTCGTCAAGTTAACAGGAAAATACAGAAGTTGTTGCTGTCAAGTTACAGGTAAATACTGAGATTACTCCTTATCTCCCAGGCTACAATTTAGATGATACTACTTACTTATATTACTCATGAGAATAAAAATGTGATAATATACATACAGGGACTAACCCATTTTGGAGGCACATACTGAGTCAGATCAGTACAATACTGGTTCCATTTATCCCTCCCCCTTCACTCACCTAAAAATGTGAGGAACCAAACACCTGGGCAGTGTAACTGGCATTCCCTGATTGCCAGGTGATCTCCTTTATCACTTCTTCACATGGATGATTCTTAGACTGATGCTAGACTACAGAGTACCTTCCTGGACAGGCAAGGACTTGCTATGGTCAAGGGCATATGGGCATCAGTGGTCAAAGGTAACTACCAATCATTACTTGGTCAATAGAAGCCAAACTTGCTTTTCCTGCTATTGGCCACCTCATCTTTTTCAATTGTATTGATTTTTTTCCCCTTTTACCTGACAGTCCCTTGAGAGTGGACCCAGGTTTTGTGGAGCCTGGTTATCTAATTAGAGGGGCTCAGAGGGTGCAGTGGTAAAGAGTTCGCCTGTCAATGCAGGAGGTGCAGGTTTGATCCCTGGGTCAGGAGGATCTCTAGGAGAAGAAAATGGCAACCCACTCCAGTATTCTTGCCTGGAAAATGCCATGGACAGAGGAGACTGGTGGGCTACAGTCCATGAAGTTGCAAAGAGTTGTAGATGACTCAGCACACACACACTTAAAGGAGAAGCATGCAAATTACAAATTGGATGCCTACAAAGGGTCCCATGCAGGTGAGGATCTCTGCAGCTTAAGCTCTGCAGCTTCCTGGTAACCTCTCCCCTGATGGCCCTGTAGGGCCTGTTTCTATGAATAAGCCTGACGAACAACTGCTGTGACTGCATCCACTTAGCAGAGCAGATGGCATTTAGGAACGATGTAGGGCAAGGCCCTACTTAACCCCTGAATTATTTCTCACCCTTTAAACCACCTGAGCACTAGGAGAACTGTTAAGCATCAGAGACAACTGCTAAGTATCCAAAATAAAGGTTACTTCTTCACATCCTCAACCTTTGGACTGTATATTGTATTTGATCTTGATATGGAGATAATAAATCTTAACAGATTTCCTAGCCACATACCATAGTGTTGTATGGGACCTATAAAGGGAGAAAGGCTAATATTTGCTTAGAGCCTATTATATACCAAACTTTGTACATACATAGCATCTTTACCCTCATGACCAACCATAAGACTGGCATGTTTATTCATAACCAGAGCTCAGAAAAGTACTCTGCTTGAATGAATGGAGAAATGATTTGATTCATGTCTATTTTGTTATTATGCTAAGATGAAAGTGAAAGTGTTCGTTGCTCAGTTGTGTTCAACTCTTTGTGACCCCATGGACTATAGCCCGTCAGGCTCCTCTGTCCATGGACTTCTCCAGGCAAGAATACTAGAGTAGGTTGCCATGCGTTCTCCAGGGGATTCTTTGCAACCCAGGGATTGAACCCAGGTCTCTCACATTGCAGGCACGGTCTTTACCATTTAAGCTACCCAGGAAGGTAAGCACCCTCTTATCATAAACTTAAAGGTAAAACCAGAGGGTCAGTCATATTCTTTGCTGACAGTGTCATCATGTCTGCCTCCTGCATGAGGCATGTCTGAGTCTTTCTGCTTGGCTTAGTTGCTCTCCGGACTAATCCACATTCTTCCTTTAAAATAATATTCGAACTTTTTCTGACAGGAAACTTGTTGTAATAAATTAAACTTGTCGCTGACAGTTCATTTGCCTCAAAATTTCATATTCAATTTTCACTGCTCTTTTACATCTGTTTGTAATACTTTTTATTGTGTTCTAAAATCTTTATGTGGTATATTCATTATTCATTTAAATACCAAAGACTGTAATTTCTAGCCTATTTTAAGTCTTTCCTTATTTCAAAAACAACACTCAAAACACAGCAGGCTACTAAAGTACAGTTAGTCCAATAATATGTCTATACAGGAAGTGATAAAATTCTAAGCTCTGATAATACTCTATGGGAACCCTATATGTTGCAGGGTTATATGGTTCTATAGAGTAATTTGAATATTTTACACACATAACAGCAATGACTTAATCATGAAAAATGGTTTCAGAACTTATGTCAGGCACAGAGTGAATCCTCTAATACTACTGCAAATATATCTTGATTATATATGAATATTTTATAACTTCAGGCTAAAAGAGAAATGCACTGACATAATGCAAGTTAACTTGTAACAAGAGACAGGACTTTTCACATTTGCTAATAAGCAAGTTATAATTTTGAACTTCTAACACCCAGAGGATGATAAATTTAATCTGCTAAATGAATTCCCTGAATATATCTTTAAAGGTCACTCTTTTCAAAACATCAAAGCTTTTAAAAGTTGGTTTAAATTACATTTATGTAAAGTCCATTTTATTTCTCAGTGAAGCTTTAAGAACATTTTTATTATAGCTTCAAAACATTCATCAATGTATCTCTGCTAAAAAACAAATTGCCCAAGTGTAATTCAGCATCAAAACTTTGTATTTAATTAAGAGATGCAGACAGAGTTAAGACAGATGAGATATTTCTAATCCACTAGATTAAACTGACTGCCCATAAGCCACAAACATCATTTGATTTGCTACCACAGACAGGGTTTCTTCTCTCCATCTATATCAAATAAAGATGGCTGATACATAAGGAGCTGAATATTTAAACACTACATGTTGCTTATATATCTCTATATTTACAAGTCATAAGATAAAATATTCAGGATATGCCAGATATTTCTTTAATATGAGTTTGATATTAAGTCCACACAGTAGCAGTAGACCAAAATGACAACATGGACCACCTCTGAGCCTATGACATTCTTTACAGGACATACAAACACCTGCAATAAGACATTAATCAATGTATCTACTCCCTTCTTCAAGCTATTTACATTTAGTTTAATAAAATGCCCACAAACTATCTTAAATTCTAGTTCTATTGAACTAGAATTCAGCTGTTTATTAATTCTAAGGTGGAAAAATAATAATATATGTACTGCTAAATATCCAACCTATTTTATAACTAAACCAGTACATATCTGCCTACAAGTATTTATCTCCACTTTCACCAAGAACTGAAGATTTATTTTATCCTTTAAGTGGGAAATGATAACTAAATTAACTGTTATCTATTACTGTTCCCAGTGAGATTTAGTCTATGTATAAAATGATTTTAATATATGCATTTGCCTCTGTGGCTTTGATATTGGGAGGGATGAATTAGAAACAATAATTATGAGAGAAGGTTTTGGAGATCCGATGACTAACTCTTAGTTCCTAACTTATCTCACTATACTAATTCTCCACAACACAGGGATTTTTTTAAAAAAATAATGTTATTTTTGGCTGTGCTGGGTCTTCACTGCTGTGCGGGTTTTTTTTTGTTGTGGTGTGTGGGGGCTACTCTCTAGGTACAGTGTTCAGGCTTCTCATTGCAGCAGCGTCTCTTGTTGGAGAGAAGGGCACGGGCTCCAGAGCACAGGCTTCCGTAGTTCCAGCACGTGGGCTCAGTAATTGCAGCTCCCGGGCTCTAGAGCACAGGATCAACAGTTGTGGCACGTGGGCTTAGCTGTTACGTGGCATGTGGGATCTTCTTGGATCAGGGCTGGAACCCATGTCTCCTGAATTGGCAGGCAGATTCTCTAACATTGAGCCACCAAGGACGCCCCAACACAGGGATTTTTTAAAACCAAACATATATGCAAAGCCTTCAAAGACCTGATTAAAAGCATGTAGCTAGAATTACTTGCCCAATTGTGAAATAAACAATAATAAGGGCAAAAATGAAACAATTCTAGACATGCTAAGACTCTTCTGTGCCTTTTCTGGGGCCATGACTTAAGGAAGCACTTCATTAAGTGAATGTTTAAGTCAAGAAGGACAATGTTACCACATACAAAAAAGGTGTAAGAAATCTCAGCCAATGGGTTCCAAAGCAATCAGTCCAATTTAGAACAGGAAGTCAGCTGGTTTCAAGAATGTCTTCAAAAAATAACAATGGAATATACAACAAGCAATAAAAATTTATGAGGAACTAAATATTAAATAACATGATAAATAAAGTAGATACTTCTATTCCCAATAAGGAAGGAAGAAAAACAGAAAGGACTTTCAGGAAAAGCAAAACAAAACAAAGGGCATAGAAGGTTCAAATATGAGGCATAACACACTAGAGCACAAGTGAGTTCACAGAGTGCACAAAGATGCAAGGGGCATGTTTCCTAGAAGTTGGGATTCCATAGACAGGGAACTGTAATCCTTGTTCCGTAATTATATGTTCTTGATACGTAAACACTCAACTGGTTTTCAAATATTAGAATCGTTCTTTAGGGAAAAAAGTAGTAAACATTAGAATAGAGTGTGGAGGTTATTAAATTTGACGATATAAAAACAAAGTTACAGCTTACAGAAAATGGGAAACAGAAGCAGCAAGAATTGCAGGACGACTAGATCCTCATATATACCTAAAACTGTTAGACACGGGACAGAAGTCTCTATACAGTATTTAAAGGTGAGAGATAATCAAAAGAACTAAAATGTAACTATGAAAAACTGGAATAGAAAGACAGGGAAAGGGTAGCTAAGCAGCAGGAATCCTGTAGTGTCAACTGTGGTTGCCTCTATTTGGTAAACTATTCTGTAAAAAATAAATAAGATGTTGATTTCAAAATCATTTGGTGTCTCCTGCCATGTTAGTTTTTTTAAAGCCATACTCTAACTTCAATTGTCCTCTAATGTAATGTACTTTGGCCACCTGATGCGAAGAGCTGACTCACTGGAAAAGACCCTGATGCTGGGAAAGATTGAAGGCAGGAGGAGAAGGGGACAACAGAGGATGAGATGGCTGGATGGCATCACTGACTCAATGGACATGAGTTTTTTTTTTTTTTTAATTTTATTTTATTTTTAAACTTTACATAATTGTATTAGTTTTGCCAAATATCAAAATGAATCCATCACAGGTATACATGTGCTCCCCATCCTGAACCCTCCTCCCTCCTCCCTCCCCATACCATCCCTCTGGGTCGTCCCAGTGCACTAGCCCCAAGCATCCAGTATCGTGCATTGAACCTGGACTGGCATCTCATTTCATACATGATATTTTACATGTTTCAATGCCATTCTCCCAAATCTTCCCACCCTCTCTCTCTCCCACAGAGTCCATAAGAGTGTTCTATACATCAGTGTCTCTTTTGCTGTCTCGAACACAGGGTTATTGTTATCATCTTTCTAAATTCCATATATATGCGTTAGTATACTGTATTGGTGTTTTTCCTTCTGGCTTACTTCACTCTGTATAATAGGCTCCAGTTTCATCCACCTCATTAGAACTGATTCAAATGAATTCTTTTTAATGGCTGAGTAATACTCCATTGTGTATATGTACCACTGCTTTCTTATCCATTCATCTGCTGATGGACATCTAGGTTGCTTCCATGTCCTGGCTATTATAAACAGTGCTGCGATGAACATTGGGGTACACGTGTCTCTTTCCCTTCTGGTTTCCTCAGTGTGTATGCCCAGCAGTGGGATTGCTGGATCATAAGGCAGTTCTATTTCCAGTTTTTTAAGGAATCTCCACACTGTTCTCCATAATGGCTGTACTAGAGCTTGAGAAAGAAGAATGGAACTGGAGGAATCAACCTACCTGACTTCAGGCTCTACTACAAAGCCACAGTTATCAAGACAGTATGGTACTGGCACAAAGACAGAAATATAGATCAATGGAACAAAATAGAAAGCCCAGAGATAAATCCACGCACATATGGACACCTTATCTTTGACAAAGGAGGCAAGAATATACAATGGATTAAAGACAATCTCTTTAACAAGTGGTGCTGGGAAAACTGGTCAACCACTTGTAAAAGAATGAAACTAGAACACTTTCTAACACCATACACAAAAATAAACTCAAAATGGATTAAAGATCTAAACATAAGACCAGAAACTATAAAACTCCTAGAGGAGAACATAGGCAAAACACTCTCTGACATACATCACAACAGGATCCTCTATGACCCACCTCCCAGAATATCGGAAATAAAAGCAAAAATAAACAAATGGGACCTAATTAACCTTAAAAGCTTCTGCACATCAAAGGAAACTATCAGCAAGGTGAAAAGACAGCCTTCACAATGGGAGAAAATAATAGCAAATGAAGCAACGGACAAACAACTAATCTCAAAAATATACAAGCAACTCCTACTGCTCAACTCCAGAAAAATAAATGACCCAATCAAAAAATGGGCCAAAGAACTAAATAGACATTTCTCCAAAGAAGACATACAGATGGCTAACAAACACATGAAAAGATGCTCAACATCACTCATTATCAGAGAAATGTAAATCAAGACCACTATGAGGTACCATTTCACACCAGTCAGAATGGCTGCGATCCAAAAGTCTACAAATAATATATGTTGGAGAGGGTGTGGAGAAAAGGGAACCCTCTTACACTGGACATGAGTTTGAGTGAACTCCGGGAGTTGGCGATGGACAGGGAGGCCTGGAGTGCTGCAGTCCATGGGGCAGCAAAGAGTTGGACATGACTGAGAAACTGAACTGAACTGAATGTACTGGTTTTCTTTCTTATAGGGAATTTCATATGTAATTCAGTCTTTTTTTTAATTTTATTTTATTTTTAAACTTTACATAATTGTATTAGTTTTGCCAAATATCAAAATGAATCCACCACAGGTATACATGTGTTCCCCATCCTGAACCCTCCTCCGTGTAATTCAGTCTTATGATTGATTTATGACGACACATTCTTTGAAGAAGAGTGAGAAGACTGTCCAATTCTTACTCCTCAGAGTAGAGCTGTACTACAAATTAGCCCCTAAGTTTCTTCCTTCTTCTTGACCATACTTCTCTTGATTCCATAACCCGTGTCCTCAGAAATTTCCAGATGTCTGTTTTCCCCTCCTTCTCATTCATCTTTACCCCTTCCCTTCTGTGGCTGTGCACCACTTAGCCTGCTAATAGTTCACAAGTCTCCCCAACCTAATAAATCCTTCCTTTAATTCCACATGACCTTCTGGCCAATGATTACCTTCACTCTTCCATTTTCACTAAGATTCTTAAAAGTATAGTCTATTCTCACTGCTTTTCTTACTCACTTCTTAATTCTTCCTCAGTTGACTGCAATCCCATGTTACTGAAACATCCAGATCAACTCCAGGAAATAGTTATTCATTCATTAATTCAATAAATATTTATTTGCTCACTGATAAAAGCCAACATGGCTTCTGCCCTTAAGGAGCTTGTAGTCTAATGTTGTTGCTGTTGTTCAGTCACCTAGTCATGCCCAGCTTTTGACCCCATGGACTGCAGCATGCCAGGCCTTCCTGTCCCTGACTATTTATCTCCTAAAGTTTGCCCAAGTTCATGTTCATTGCACTGGTGATGCCATGCAGCCATCTCATCCTCTGATGCCCTCTTCTTCTGCCCTCAATGTTTCCCAGCATCAGGGACTTTTTCAATGAGTCAGCTGTTCACATCAGGTGACCAAAATATTGGAGTCTCAGCTTCAGCATCAGTCCTTCCAATGAATATTCAAGGTGCATTTCCTTTAGGATTGACTGGTTTGATCTCCGTGCTGTCCAAGGGACTCTCAGGGGTCTTCTCCAGTATTAGTTCAAAGGCATTGATTCTTTGGCACTCTGCCTTCTTTACGGTCCAACTGATGGACGTGATAAATTGTACAACTAAACAGATACTCATAAGCTATGATAAAATGCTATGAAGGAGAAGGAGAAGGCATGAAGAGAGTACTCAACAGAAAGAGCTTGATCTGATCTAAGGGTCAGAAGAGGCTTGTCTAAGGAAGTGTCGGTTGATTTGAGAAATGAAGAACAAGTTAAGTTCACCAGTTAAGAAGACTGAGAGGTAGGGAGACCATTCCCAGAACAGTATATTCAGGGCACCGTATCCATGAAATGATACATGAAGTGAGATGACTGGATAATATCACCACCTCAATGGACATGAATTTGAACAAACTTCGGAAGATAGTGAAGGACAGAGAAGCTTGGCGTGCTGCAATCCATGGAGTCGCAAAGAGTTAGACACAATTGAGAGACTGAACAACAACAACATCCATAAAATGAGAAGCGACCTATACTGGCCCTATCACAGTGTTTCTCAGTCTCTATTTTAAACCTCTTAGTTGTATGTATCTCTCTGCTCAAACTCTCTACTCTCCCAGTTGATAAGATCTGAAAGGGCCCATATCACATACGTCTTGTTTGTTATTTTATTAGAGGGAGTTGCACAGATCCTGTCACATAGCGTGTTCTCAATATGCATTATTTATTAAAAGAACAAGTATTATCCATGCCCTCTAATTGCCAAATCCAACGAATACATTTTTAATTCTTATTTTATTGTATTTCTCAGTGTCATTTAATCAGTTGGTCACTACTTCTCTCTGACCTTTGATATACTTTTGCTTCAATGACACCTTTTTTCTCCAGATGCTCCTTTCTCTCTTAGGTTCCTATTCATTCACTTTTCTCTTAATTCCATCCATGAATCACCACTTTGCATACACTCTTTGCGTAGTCTCTTCCATACTCAAACGGTTTCAACTTCCCTCCACTGGATTTCATTTTTAAATTACCACTGTAGACCTCACTCCTGAGCTGCAGAGTCAGATAGCAACTATTTGGGGGTCATATCCAGTACTTTGGCCATCTCATGCGAAGAGTTGACTCACTGGAAAAAGACTCTGATGCTGGGAGGGATTGGGGGCAAGAGGAGAAGGGGACGACAGAGGATGAGATGGCTGGATGGCATCACTGACTCGATGGACGTGAGTCTGAGTGAACTCCGGGAGTTGGTGATGGACAGGGAAGCCTGGCGTACTGCGATTCATGGGGTCGCAAAGAGTCGGACACGACTGAGCGACTGATCTGAATCTGAATACACCTGTATGCCTTACAGCCATCTCAAAGTCAAATAAGCAAAACCAAACTCATAATCACTGCAAGGTTCCCTAGCCCAACAACAATAAAAATAACTCTAATCTCCATTACTTTATCTCAGTTTATGATATCTGGGTACCATGATCCAGATGGTAAAGAATTTGCCTGTGATGCAGCAGACCCGGGCTCAATCTCTTTGTCAGGAAAATCCCCTGGAGAAGGGAATGGCAAACCACTCCAGTATTCTTGCCTGGAAAATCCCATGGACAGAGGAGCCTGGTAGGCTACAGTCCATGGGGTTGCTGAGTCAGACATGACTGAGCAGCTAACACTGTCACTTTTTATGGTATCATCACCATCTATTTAGGTACTTAAGCTAAATATCTAGTTATTAGCCTCTTCTCACTTCCAGCTATCTATCAAGATCAGACAGTTTCAGCCCCAGGATATTAATCGAGCCCTTCTCCTCTTCTCCAGCCTTTGACCATTACCTTAGCTCAAACAATCATCATTTCCTTCTAGATGTCTACAACTACCTTCATATGATCAACAGCAACCAACCTAAAATATTGATATAAATTGGATACCACACCATTCCCTTGTTTACAACTTTCAGTCTGGAGGATGAAATCCACATTTCTTAACATTGCATGCAAGGCCCAGGCTTCTGTTTTTATCTGTTACCCCACCTTTCACCACTTCCTTCTGTGAACCTTACTCTAAAGGAACCACAAAATACTTGTGGCTCCACTACACAACACTCATTTCCTGGCTCTGTGTCCTGTCCTTTAAGTGTTATATTCTCACCCCTGGATACCTTTCCTTATATCAAAGTCCACCCAGGAATTCTCGATAACATAGCTCTCCCTGGTTCCCCAAGATGAATGGAGATAACCCCTTTACCATGAACTCATCTATAATACTCTATGCAAAGCCCTACTGAAGCGCAACAGTGTTTTGTCATCTTCCCGCGTAACCTCTGTGTTCCCTTACGTGGGTTTCATGAGAAAAACGACTATGTTGTACAGAGCCTGTGATGGAGTCTCACTAAAAGTGCATATAAGGAGTAAAGTAAAATGACATTAATTCACTCATCAACTGTCCATTCAGTCCTGAACAGTGCCCAGCACTGCTTTTAAATGTTCAAGGTATCTCAAGGAAAAAAACAGATCAAAACCCCTGCTCTCACGATGCAAAATGTATCCACTATTTTAAATAGTGCTAGCAATATGGTGCTATGGAGAAAAAAACAAAAAACAAAAAAACAAAGCCTATAAAGGGTATAAGGTAGGAGAAAGTGATTACTGAGAAGCTGAATTTTGTTCGAAGACATGAAGGGAGAGAACTGGGTGTGCAGGTATCTGGGGAATGCATATTTCAGACAAAAGGAAGAGCAGGTATGGAGACCCTGAGAAGAGAACACGCCTGGTGCTTCTGAAGCATAGCAAGGAGGGCAGGGTGGCTGGAAGAGGGCGAAGGGAGTGGAAAATTAGGTCAGAGGGACAATGGGGTGGAAGTGTGAGCAGAGTGTGATGCGTCATATAATCACTGTAAGGACTAGCTTTTGCTCTGTGTGAGAAGGGAGACATGGAGGATTTCAAGCAGGGAGTATGTAATCTTCCTTATGTTTAAACAGTCTCCTTCTGGCTGCTGGGTCAAGATACCGTGAAGAGTAAGAAACCATCAGGAGGTTGTGGAAAAAGTCTTGGAGAGAAAAAGATGTTGATGTCCTGATCCAGATTAGTGACAGTGGGGGTGCTGAGATATAGTCAAATTCTGAAGATATTTTGATGGTACAATCTACAGAAGATTATGACTGATGATATGTGGGGTGTGAGAGAATGAGGTCAGATTCTTGACTTGAGCAGCTACAAGGTTGGCGCCGCCATTCACTGAGATGCAGAGACTACGAGAAGGTCCTTGGGGACAGCAGAGGGATCTATGTTGGAGCAGTCCATGAGGGCAAGCAAGTGAAGATGCTGCTTATGCACTGGGATGCAGATCTTTCCCCATACCTCTCCAAACTGTCGATTCGCCTACTGACTGCTGCCACCAGCAAAACGTGTACTCTGTCTGGAATTCTAAGTTGAGTTTACAGCAGAAATAAAAAACAATTTTTAAAGCTGGAAATGAAATGAAAAGGAAAGGAAATGAACCATCATAGAAAGCTTTAAATCCTTTAGAAACACTGGCCCCATTGGTATCCACACAGAAAATGGGCAGAGTTTTACTCCACTCTTCTGTGTCTACACAGCTCACTAGAAATCCTCTCAGAAGCCCGCATCTCTGTCAGAGGCTCTCCACATGGACTCTCAGCCCCTTGGAGATGTTTCAGAATTTCTTTGGTAAGGGGATGTTTGGCAGTCACAAAGGTGGTTGATGCTGGCAGTTTGGGTTGTTCTTCAATGTTTCAGACATTTTGCTCAGAAGAGTATTAGGTCCCATCCATATTATTTTCTAATACACTAGACTATTAGAGAGTCTATTTATAAATATATGAACACGGAACCTAACTTCATCTTACATATAAACACAAAATATTGTTTGCATGCTTTTAATAGATAATTTTCTAATTACTATATAACTACAGAATAAACTGAGAAAGATTGATTGATTTAGACTCTAACTCCATTTTATATATGTTTCAAAGATTTATGTGTGGTTTTAATGTATCCTGAATTTTCTAGCAATATAATCACATGTATTCGTATATATATATGCATACATTTATAAGCATACACACACATATATAAATATAATATTTTGTCTTCAAATTAAAGGATAGGTATTGATAATATTTAAGCTTCCCTTCATGGTTTCCTAAATCCAAATTTGTGAGCCCATTTTAAATGGGTTCAAAAATCTGATTGCTTCTTCTATGCCATGGTACCTGAACATTTACATGTTGAAATATTCACTTATCGTTATTCTATTCTACTATTCTATAAGAATAACAACAAGGGAATATATAATATTTGTTATTCTATATTATTTTGTTTATATGTATTTATTTGGTATTCTATATTTTTTAAAAATGGGGATTCCCTCGTACCTCAGTCAGAAAAGAACCTGCCTGCAGTTCAGGAGACCTGGGTTTGATCCTGGGTCAGGAAGATACCCTGGAGAAGGAAATGGCAATCCACTCCAGTATTCTTGCCTGGAGAATCCCATGGACAGAGGAGCCTGGCAGGCTATACTCCATGGGGTCGCAAGAGTCAGATACGACTTAGCAACTAAACCATCACATATTAAAATTAGGACATGATTTTTAATGAAATGCTGTATGTACTAACATTATACATTTAATCTTGGGCAGCTAATCGACATCAAAGCTATTACTCATAAAAAATGGGTCATGGATGCAATACAGTTTATATCCTAGAAAATATCTACCGCCAAACAATCAGGCTCTCCTCACAACTAACGTTTAGATTTTGGCACTTCAAGAAAACAGAAGCAGTGATAACTACTGCATCAAACTTAGTGATGTCAGGCAATCTGGAGAGTTAAAGTGGGTGATCAGTGGTCAAGGAAAAGCTATTTTATCCTCTATAAGAGGTACTATCTAAAAGCAGTCACCAGCCCCTGAACATACGTTTGCAGTGGCAGGTGAAGTGCCAGAGAACTGCAAGATTATCTAGAAAATCCAACATTAATATTCTAAATTCTTTCCTTAGCAACCATAAGCTACATGGCTGTAGCTCAGATAGAAGAACTCACAGACAGAGATTTGTGCTAATTTGATATGAACAGGAGGAAATTAATCATTTCCGTGAATCAATACATTTTTTCCCCAGAGCAGCCTTTTATAGGATTTAAGAGAATAAAATATCTGAAGGGAAATATCTTGACAAGTAAATTCCTTTAATTTCAAATTCATAATAAATTATGGATGAATATAATTCACTTTTCCCTGCCTGCCTTTTGGCCCAGTTACTTAGCCTCTCTGAAGCTGTTTCTGTATCTTTCTTACAACTTTCCTTAGAGATTTAAATGAGACAATAAATGTAACTCACACACTATTGAACCGATCATTTTATTATTGCTGTTGCTGTTGTTCGTCACTAAGTCGCATTCAATTCTTTGTGACTCCGTGAACTGCAGCACGTCAGGCTTCCCTGTCCTTCACTGTCTCCTGGAGTTTGCTCAAACTCATGTTCACTGAGTCAATGATGCCATCCAACTATCTCATCCTCTGCCGCCCCCTTCTCCTCCTGTGAAACAGCTTAGCTTCATCAAAAAGCATTTAATAATTAAGATCTGGATGGCACACTGGAACTTAGCATCTTAGTATCACATGTGAGGATTTAATGAGATAACTAATAAAACTGTACAACGGCAATGGAGAGTAATATGTAATTAATATCGGTACATGTAGGTAGTATTGCTATTATTATTGCTGTGCAAACACCACAGAGAAAGACAGAGCACTATATCAAAGGCGTTTTATGAATAAAACAAGATGGCATATTAGAACGCAGCACTCCCTGTTCAAGTCTTGGCATTTCTTTAAAAAAAAAAAAAAGAGAGAGAGAATGTCCTGCCTCCTACAAATAGGAAATATGTTGACACTGAAATAACAAAAAAGAGAAGACTCTACACGTGGACATCACCAGACGGCCAACACTGAAATCAGACTGATTATATTCTTTGCAGCCAAAGATGAAGAAGCTCTATACAGTCAGCAAAATCAGGACCGGGAGCAGACTGTAGCTTGGATTATGAACTCCTTATTGCTAAATTCAGACTTAAATTGAAGAAAGTGGGGAAAACCACTGACCATTCAGGTATGACCTAAATCAAACCCCTTATGATTATACAGTAGAAATGAGAAATAGATTTAAGGGACTAGATCTGATAGAGTGCCTGATAAACTATGGATGGAGGTGCATGACACTGTATAGGAGACAGGGATCAAGACCATCCCCAAGAAAAAGAAATGCAAAAAAGCAAAATGGCTGTCTGAGGAGGCCTTACAAATAGCTGTGAAAAGAAGAGAAGCGAAAAGCAAAGGAGAAAAGGAAAGATATACCCATTTGAATGCAGAGTTCCAAAGAATAGCAAGGAGAGATAAGAAAGCCTTCCTCAGTGATCAGTGCAAAAAAACAGAGGAAAATAATAGAATGGGAAAGACTAGAGATCTCTTCAAGAAAATTAGAGATACCAAGGGAACATTTCATGCAAAGATGGGCTCAATAAAGGACAGAAATGGTATGGACCTAACAGAAGCAGAAGATATTAAGAAGAGGTGGCAAGAATACACAGAAGAACTATACAAAAAAGATCTTCACAACCCAGATAATCACGATGGTGTCATCACTCACCTAGAGCCAGACATCCTGGAATGTGAAGTCAAGTGGGCCTCAGAAAGCATCACTACGAACAAAGCTAGTGGAGGTTATGGAATTTCAGTTGAGTTATTTCAAATCCTAAAAGATGATGCTGTGAAAGTGCTGCACTCAATACGCCAGCAAATCTGGAAAACTCAGCAGTGGCCACAGGACTGGAAAAGGTCAAGTTTTCATTCCAATCCCAAAGAAAGGCAATGCCAAAGAATGCTCAAACTACCGCACAATTGCACTCATCTCACATACTAGCAAGGTAATGCTCAAAATTCTCCAAGCCAGGCTTCAGCAATATGTGAACCGTGAACTTCCAGATGTTCAAGCTGGTTTTGGAAAAGGCAGAGGAACCAGAGATCAAATTGCCAACATCTGCTGGATCGTCGAAAAAGCAAGAGAGTTCCAGTCAATAAAGTTCTGCTTTATTGACTATGCCAAAGCCTTTGACAGTGTGGATCATAATAAACTGCAGAAAATTCTGAAAGAGGTGGGAATACCAGACCACCTGACCTGCCTCTTAAGAAACCTGTATGCAGGTCAGGAAGCAACAGAACTGGACATGAAACAACAGACTGGTTCCAAACAGGGAAAGGAGTACCTCAAGGCTGTATATTGTCACCCTGCTTGTTTAACTTCTATGCAGAGTACATCATGAGAAACACTGGGCTGGAAGAAGCACAAGCTGGAATCAAGATTGCCAGGAGAAATATCAGTAACCTCAGATATGCAGATGACACCACCCTTACGGCAGAAAGTGAAGAAGAACTAAAGAGCCTCTTGATGAAAGTGAAAGAGGAGAGTGAGAAAGTTGGCTTAAAGCTCAACATTCAGAAAACTAAGATCATGGCATCTGGTCCCATCACTGCATGGCAAATAGATGGGGAAACAGTGGAAACAGTGGCTGACTTTATTTTTTTGGGCTCCAAAATCACTGCAGATGGTGACTGCAGCCATGAAATTAAAAGACGCTTACTCCTTGGAAGGAAAGTTATGACCAACCTAGAGAGCATATTAAAAAGCAGAGACATTACTTTGCCATCAAAGGTCCGTCTAGTCAAGGCTATGGTTTTTCCATTGGTCACGTATAGATTTGAGAGTTGGACTATAAAGAAAGCTGAGCACCAAAGAATTGATGCTTCGTGGTGTTGGAGAAGACTCTTGAGAGTCCCGTGGACTGCATGGAGATCCAACCAGTCCATCCTAAAGAAGATCAGTCTTGAGTGTTCACTGGAAGGACTGATGGTGAAGCTGAAACTCCAATACTTTGGCCACCTGATGTGAGGAGCTGACTCATTGGAAAAGACTCTGATGCTGGGAAAGATTGAGGGCAGGAGGAGAAGGGGACGACAGAGGATGAGATGGTTGGATGGCATCACCGAATCAATGGACTTGAGTTTGGGTAAACTCTGGGAGTTGGTGATGGACAGGGAGGCCTGGTGTGCTGCAGTCCATGGGGTTGCAAAGAGTCGGACATGACTGAGTGACTGAACTGAACTGAAATAAAATAAGTGACTTAATTACCCTTAATTCATAAATCACATTACTTATATATTAGCCTATGAAGTGCATAACTTCCTAATTAATTCTCTCTTCAATGCTTTGTAAAATGTCCTAAATAGTGATACATGGTTATTTATGTAAGAGAAAAATTCAAGTGGTCAGCTGCCTGTCATCTTGTTGGCTATGACTGTATTTTTTCCACATTATATAAATGTTTACATAAATATTTCTCTTATCTGACATTAAGGAAGAAGGTAATTTGCAGCAGGGATGTTTAAATTTTCCAATTTAAAAAAGCTAACCATTTTGAGAAATAGTAACCCAAACTTTGCTTTAGTAAACCATTTATTCAAAGTTTAACTTTTATGTGAGGATAAAAGTGAAAATGCAACAGTCACATCCTTAGGGGGCAAACATCCTTGCAGGGGCAAACGTAGATGCATAAGCAGCTCCAGAAATCTGATGTTAGAGTCCTTCTGTTCCCTTGTTAGGTTTTATTTACTTTTAATCATGAACTATTTCCAACATTTAAAAATTAAAGATAATGGTATAATAGACATGCATGAATTTATCACCCATTTTTAATAACAGTAACATATTACAATATTTAAGAAATATTTTTGAAGAGATAATACTTACTTTATATACGCATTTTAAATATAATTGTTTCTTTAACTTCCTGCTGGCTTTAAACTGGTTTGCCCCAAAGTATTGGGTAAAAGGGACTGAAAATGTGTTCAGCTTTCTTTTAAAGTACATATTTTTTTAAAATATACTCAATTCAAAATATAAGAACAAAGTATTTTGCTATTAAATTATTTAAATTTAAATTATTAAATAAGCATTTAAAAATACTTGAAATGCTAAAAAATAAGAAATGATCATACAGAAATAGTTTTTCAAGCTATTCTGGTGATAAATTGTTTCAATCTTTTAGGAAAACAAATTGGCAATATGTACCAAATATTGAATATATTGATGTCCTTTAACCTAGTGATTCTATCTTAAGAAAAGGTCCAAAATATGGAAAAATATATATTCCAGATGAATATCATTAACAAATTATAACATAGGGATATATTTTTAAAGAATTCCAAACCCAAACAAAACCAGCTTTGGTATCTAATAGGTGGAGGATATTTAAGCAAATATTACATAGTTAATAAATGTTGGGATTCCCTGGTGGCTCAGATGGTAAAGAATCTGCCTGAAATGCAGAAGACCTGGGTTCGATCCCTGGGTTGGGAAGATCCCCTGGAGAAGAGAATGGGAACCCACTTTAGTATTCTTGCCTGGAGAATTCCATGGACAGAGGAGCTTGGCAGGCTACAGTCCATGAGTTGCAAAGAGTCGGACATGACTGAACAGCTAACACTTTCACTTTCTTTCACTTAATACATGCTATAAAACTACTTAGTAACTTAAGAATGGTTTGAAAAGTTAAATGGAAAAAAACACGGGATATCAAATTATCCCCATATTACGATTCTTTTTTAAGTTACTTAAATAGGGGAAAGATCAAAGAGCAACAAGACACTGATATGTTAATAGTGAGTATACTAGAGTCGTGAATTCTTTTTCTCTATTTTTCAAATTTCTATCATATGTTACATGACCTTTATGGAAAAAATCACTTAAAAATAAAAATAATTATCAAAATTATGGATCAATCTAATATACCCATGCGGGGTACATAAATATACTTTGGTCCCGACAAAATTTTAAACACACTTGATTATCATTAATAAAAACATATTCATATGAAAATATATGATAACTGTTTTGTTCACTGGAAGCACTATATGAAAATTTTTTTCATAAGCTCCTAGCATCTTCCGTTTTCACTTATAAATCTTAAAAGAGTATTTAGGAAAATAAAGCCTTGGCCCATAAAAAAAAGTATTAATTCACTGAGTAATCTCTCCCTGTGGATTTCTACTCTTAGAGAGGTTTCATGGGCAAAAATAAAATTTATGGCCCAACAACAACAAAATCAGAATTAAGAAAATACAAAATTTTAAAGTCACATGCTTCAAAAAACCTAAAACAATCTGTATTCAAAACAAGTCATAAAATATGATGTAACCTGACACAGATTTCATATGGAACCTGAATCTCACCAGAAAGTGGGTTCTCCGCTCCACATGGAATGAATGTAAACTCATTCCATGGTTCCTCGGCCCCTTTCCCTTCTAATCAGAAGGTAATTCCTTTTAAAACCTCAACTTTTTAGCTATTATTTCAAAAGAAAACCAGCATCCATGATTTCTCTTAACTGTTTATATTTGTTAAAACTGTGGGGAACCGTCAGCGCATTCAGTAAATTCCTTACAGTTGGGTGCTTTTTCTTTCAATAAATCAGAGTCTATTTAATGTTAGATGGAAGGATTACAGTAACAAATGTTATGTTTTTATGTACTATCTCAAATATCCCTAACATGTAATGTTGCAGTATTCTTCATTGAGAACACATTCTGTGAGCCAGGCCAACTGGCAACTGTTTCACAGCTTTTCAGAGAAATATAAAGTATTATGAACAAAGTGTCAAATAGAATGACTTAAACAGGGCTCCTGAACTCCTACTGGCCTTTATTTAGTTTGAAACGCAGCAGTAGCTTTGAATAAACTGAAAAGGCAGGAGGAAGGGGGAAAGGCCTCATTCTCCCATTGTTCTTCAACGGGTGAAAAATAAGTGTACAGAGCAATCGATGCAGCAATCTGAAACAGTCTTAAAACCAAAGGGATAACTGTAGATGGATTTGCCTTCTACAGACAAACAAAGGAAGCTTTTAAACTCAGACATCCATAGATACCACTTTTAATAGGGCCAGGCCATCCAAACTATTTCAAAATTTTCTTCCAGTTGCTAAGAACACAACATGTTATTTTAGGCAATGCTTTACTGACTATTAATATACATATAAACTAGTGACACTGGTGTAGTCAATCTGTGCGCATATATATATATATATATATATATATATATATATTCATCTATATATTTCATGTATATTTTCATCTATAAGCTTCAGAATATACTTATACTACTTCAAGTTGGGTTCACATGATTAATTTTTAAAATTTTTCTGATAATTCAAATTTCCTTTACCTTGGTGCTAAGTTCTCCTGAAAGAAATGGCAAAATTATTCTTGAAAGAAAATTTGGCCCAGTTTAGACATGATTTTCAAAAATAAATTTGGCAAAAAATTAAAACCACACATGGTGGAGTATACATATACATATATACACATATAATTTTCTGCATTGAGCTTTAGAAAGAGAAAAACTTCAACAGATCCCTACCCGGTAAGCATCAAATCCAAAGTTTTCTGGCTGGATTTATGTGCTGATTTCTCTATAGGAGAAATTCCTTTCCCTGGCTATCTGCACAGTTGACTTTCAACATCTAGGTCTCTGCTCAAACGCCTGCTGACTCTTGATTATTTGCATGATTATCAAGAGAAAATTGAAAAATGGGATCCATAAAGACCTGAAGCTTTTAGCTTCTCCCTCACCAGATTTACTAAAAAAGGAAATGGCCAGTTTAATATAATCCTAAAATGATAAGCAATGTCAGAGAGAAACAAACAAAAACAAAGGCTTACAAGGATTCAGAGCCTACCTAATTGAGAAGTGATTATAGTGTAGTTTGCTAGAGTAAACCAGAAATAATACTTTATATACTTTTTATATGAGTTTTTTCCTATATATAAATTTCCATTTTTAAATGGAAAATAAGGATTTTGAAGTTTAAGACCCATAGTTACATGTAGACTCCTTAAATTTTGAACTATCGCCAGTCCAGGTTCGATATAGGATGCTTGGGGCTGGTGCACTGGGATGACCCAGTGCACCAGCCTGGATGGAACGGGGAGGGAGGTGGGACGGGGGTTCAGGATGGGGAATATGTGTACACCCGTGGCGGATTCATGTTGATGTATGGCAAAACCAATACAATATTGTAAAGTAATTAGCCTCCAATTAAAATAAATAAATGTAAATTAAAAACAAAGCAAAACAATGAAATATAATGTGAATAAAAATATACACTATATATTTTTTCTATATAAAATCTTCATTTTAGCTATATAATTACTCTTCTAAAATGAAACAGCAAGTATTCTTTTTCTCCACGCCTGCATTAGGAAAGTTACACATAGAATCACTTCAACATTGTAAATATTATCGTTCAGTGACCCCCTTCCTCCTAACGGTGGTCTCACCTTGCACTTTGGACACTTCTGGGCATTCCGCTGCCCGTGCTCAATTTCGCTGGCCCAGTGACGCAACAGTTTGTCTCCTTTTTTGTACTCCTTGCAGTTAACACCTTCATGCCAAGGAGAGTGGCACTTAAAACACCAGACGAATTGGCAAGTGGGGCACTGGATCTGTGTAAGGAAAAGTAATGTTAAGTACTAGTGGATATATTTAAAGTGTCTAAGAAGATAAGAATGGTGATGCTTGGAGAAATTAGCTGAAAGGCTATAATTGGTCCAAATTTAAAATACCTCCCCCTGGATAAAACCAAAACTACAGTAAGATATGACTATTCTTATATTAAAGGAGGAAAGAACGGCTTTGGCCTGGATGATCTGGCTGTCTGTAGACTAGTAGAACTAAACACTTGGGATGCTTTGTAAATCAATTTGGCCTTAAGAAAAGCCCTCAAATTGAAGCACAGAGGTAAAATCTGAAGGTCAAAATGCCCCAAATCCCTACTCAGGCTACCACCCTGGAACTTGCCTGGCCCTTGAACCAGCTTCCCAGGCATTTCCATTGCTCTTGGCTTTATTCACTTTTGTAAAATCAAAGCCCCGCCCCCCCAAGATGTTTCATCAAATAAAAAACACTCCAGCAAATGAACCACTACACCAGCATTTGCTATGATAATGGATATCCCTGGTTTGCTATTCATATAAGGGAGATTAATCATAAAAATAATATGAAGGATCTTATTAGAAAACTGAATGTATGGTGGTCTTGTGGCCTGTACCTGGGAAACTATCAGAAGATATCTTTGCATGGTCACTATGCAGAGGTGTATAGAATGCACATACATGTTTTAAAAATATCTGTCTTCCTCTTGACAAGAAAGACATTTTATCTGACTTTCTGCATTTTGAATAACGATGAGTATCCCACTCTCAAACCATATTTCTGGTCCTCACTCTAGAAACGTATGGGCATAACTTGACTTTTCTATTTGATTAAAGTGACTAATAAAATGTGTCACTATAAACAATGTAAGTGACTATTCTCTGTGCTCCTGCTTCTTACTTCACTGGGCAAGAGTGAATTTACTGATTATACTTTGAAGATGAGTTAGCAAGTCTTTTGGTAAACTGTACACAATGTCGCTACTTTCTTTTTTTGAAAACAGTGGTTCCAATCTACAGGGTAACTGAATGGCAGTTACAGTCAACTCTTCTGTTATAACTCTAAGCACTGCAACATGCACCTATGTCAAAATAGATAATGTTCTTCCTGTGCAAATATGAGCAACAAAAATACTTTTGCTTCTAACTTGATGGCAAAAGAAAACAGCATTTTGTCATCAATTTTTAAAAATCTTCATGTATATTTATTAAAATGCTGTTATATGATAATGTTTATACTGTTGTATTACATGCATTATTTATTTTTATCAACAAACTAATGCTCCAAAGTCAGTATGAACAACGTAAGTTTACAGATGAGGAAACTTATGCTCACAGAGATTAAATAACTTGCCCAGAGACACAGAGCAAGTAAAATTGTGACTCCAAGGCCAGCATTCTTTCCATTGTGTTAAAACACTTCCTCATACTAAACAGCATTCTTACTTTGATGATTGAAAAGTAAAATGTCAAAGTCGAAGAAAGTCATGTGGTTAATCTAATCAGTAAATTAGAATTCTATAACACTAAAAATATAAGGTTAATTTTGAAAATCTCTTTCAAGATTTTACTCAGATAAATTAGGAAATCTCTTGTACTTTTTAAAAAGACGATTTTTTTAGTCATTTAAAATAACCATTTTTGCCTTTTCTGATCATTAAAGTTAAATTAATTTATTTTTAAAGTAAGAAGACTGAGTCAAAGAAGGTAAACTCCAGGTAATAAAACAATGTAAAATGATCACTGAAAACAATGAAGAACACATGTAAATATCATATGGGGCCTATATGAATATAATTTTTTAATATAATGAATGAAATGGGGAAGTAAAAAAGACTCACTTTACCTCTTGCTTCTGCCACTATGACAGAGGGCTTGAATATTCTATTAGACATACACAATTCTAAATTACTGAACTCTACCTTTGTTAAATTAAAAAAAAAAAACCTTGGTTTTTAATGCCAGTCTTTGATTATATTTATGAAATGAATAGCCAAAGAATAACTGTAACATGTGCCTTGAAACTGGGATTAACTCAAAGGGTGTCAGACACTATAATGGCTCAAGGATCTTTATGACTGATGCTGAATTATCTTATCTACAGATCTCGAATGAAGACAATTAGAAATATATGGTTCTCCTAAGGTACCAGAATGATAAGGAATCAGGTATTTGGTGTCCACCCCAGGATTCTGGCTTCCAACATCACACAATAAACAACTAAGTTTCACTGCAGAACCTGCTGCCAGACAACAAAGACTTGGCAGCAAACTATGAAAGGAATTTTGCACCAAGTTCTCAAGTGAAGATAAATAACTTAAATTCAGACCCGCCTGCTTACTGTCTCTCACTGAAAACAGGAAAATAACTATTGCCTTACTTTGGATTCCCTCATAGCTCAGTTGATAAAGAATCTGCCTGCAATGCAGGAGACCCTGGTTTGATCCCTGGGTTGGGAAGATCCCCTAGAGAAGGAAAAGGCTACCCATTCCAGTATTCTGGCCTGGAGAATTCCATGGACTAGAGTCCATGGGGTCACAAAGAGTCTGACACGACTGAGCGACTTTCACTTCACTTAGTTTGGATTAAAATAATACAAGGACTAACAGGCAATCCCAACCACCTTGTTATTCAAAGACTGCGCCTAAATTGTTTAAAGATTGACTTATTCGTTTGACGATGACTTATTCACTCCAACCTTCAGTTCAGTTCAGTCGCTCAGTCGTGTCTGACTCTTTGCGACCCCATGAATCGCAGCACGCCAGGCCTCCCTGTCCATCACCAACTCCCAGAGTTCACCCAGACTCGTGTCCATCAAGTCGGTGATGCCATCCAGCCATCTCATCCTCTGTTGTCCCCTTCTCCTCCTGCCCCCAATCCCTCCCAGCATCAGGGTCTTCCTTAACCATACTCAAAGTTGGACTCATACAAAATACCTGTAGACATTAACACTATCTTCCTCCATATGAAATGCCATCCCATAATCACAGACTTCCCACATGGAGTGCCTGCCTTCTGAGTAATTATATTCACATACAGGTTACCGTGCTGTATCCATGCTATTCAGAGTGTAGTGGAGCATCACCTGGGAGCTTGTTGCCGACAAAAATTGATGTCTCACCCCAGACCTACTAAACCACAGCCTGTGATTTCACAAGGTCCCCACGTTAAAGTTTGAGAAGCACAGCTCTGAAGGACTGACCCCATCGCAGTGGCCACACCTGATCACACCAGGAATGAGTCCCTAAGCTAAAAGCAGGGGTCTGCTTGATGGCAAGCAATCTATGAGGCTGCAGGCAGAAGCTTTGTGCAAAGCATGCTCCTTGGTGAACAGAGATTAGCCAAGACAGATTTTTTTTTTTCTTGAGGAGAGAAACAGGGATACATACACAAGCACTCTGCCTTTGCTATATAGGCAAAGACAGAGAAAAGCTGAGTGACCACAGCACAGATCACTGGAGATGGGAACAACAGACATTCACTTCTAGTAACACAACTGAGGGGCTCTCATGCTCCCAGGGCCAGGGTCCAACTCTCCATGAGGCCCGTACGGGTGGCAGCTAGGACCGCTTTCTTGCCCTTCCTACTTCCCTGCAGCTTTATACTAAAATACATTACATGATGGAGCTTGAGAGCATAGCCCTGCTTCTCGTAACTGGAAAAAATCCAATGAACACAATCTATTGAAACCTTTACTAGATCAAATGCTATTTGCTTCAGGATGTCTTCCCTATTTCTCCCAACCAGTTTTGGTATCTTGTAGAATTTACATTAAACATGTAGCTGTCTAATCTCCCTAACAGGCTACAAGTTCACAGAGGGCAAAGGCTGACTTCTCATTCATTCTGTATTTCCTGAGTTAAGTAACACAGAACTTCTGGCACATGGTAGGCACTTGAGTAAGTTCTTTGTAAAATGAATGATTTTGCACAGAGCAAGTATTGCACATTGGCTAACATCACATGAATTCCAAGAAAAACCAACGTGTCTAATTTACAGCCAGTGGCTGAGATGGTATTATTGCATCTTAGATTACTGAATGATGTTTACTAAACATCATCCACATGACATTTTACAAAACATCATGATTAATGTGTGACTCTTCTACAACAGGCAAGGCTACAAGTTTCAAAAGTAAAAGCTATCAGAGATAGGAATCTTCATTAACTTGTTCTATAATCCATGAAATATAAAAGAACCTTATATTACATTTTTTACTTTTGAATTTCCTTAGCTTTTCTAGAATCTTGGGCTACAATGACGCTCTGAGGACAAATTAAACCAACCCACTTGTTGTAAGCAAACTGTATTTTCTCTTAACAGTTCGTCATGCCAATAAAGAAATAACCCACAAAATAAATACAAAATTAAAAACCAAAGAACATCCTAGAAAAGTTTTTTTGTTCATGAAATACTATACAGTCCTATATACATAATTATTTTAAGCAAATCATAAAATCCTTACTTATCAAACTCAAAATATTAGACAACATCCATGTATAAATGTGGCATGGCCAATATGAATTAACTTGGTTTTCCAAGAAGAATTTGCTTTATTATTAACAGAACTTCAGATTAAGACAAATAATAATAAAACACTCCAAAATTCATTTTCCATTCAACAAATACTTACTAAGCACCTTCAAATAACAGATACTGAGTGCATTAATTTTAGACATATCAGAAAGAATGGAATATTATCCTCAAAAAAATTACTGAATGCAGAAAAATATCAACCTAAAAAGCTATAAAATCATGTGACAACTACTGGAGTGGAAGCCTGGACAAGTGGGAGCCATGGGAAAACTGCCTCAAGGAAGGGCCAAAGGGCAGAAGCCAGAAAGAATAAGGCCTTGAAAGACGAGTGGGGTGTCCCTGGGAAAAGTCATGGGACCACAGTGCAGGCAGAGAGCCCAAACTGAGCTGCCGTCGAGGCCTGAGCAAACAGTGCATGGGGAAACAGCAAGCGCTCGCATGGAACCCGAAAAGGAGAACCGCTTTATCTGGGTCAGCCCTGAATCTCGCCAACGTGCCCGAGAAACAGAGATCAATCAGCCTTACATTAAGGTTCCTATACTCCCAACGTGGTGGTCCAGAAACTTCTCAGATGAACCATATATAACTTACGGATGTCAGACTAGAGCGTCCGAAAGAAACTAATCAATATATATGTAAATAATTGCGACATCTCATAATTATAAAAGTCCCTTCAGTAGTGTCTGACTCTTTGTGACCCCATGGACCATAGCCTGCCAGGCTCCTCTGCCCATGGGATTCTCCAGACAAGAATACTGGAGCGGGTAACCATACCCTTCTCCAGGGGATCTCCTCAAGCCAGGGATTGAATCCACAACTCTTGAGTCTCCTGTATTTGCAGGCGTGTTCTTTACCACTAGTGAAAAAGTTCCATAACAGCTTAAAGTGGTTTTCTCAAAGAGGAGATTGTGAGGAGGTGCTGAGTATTACAGAGAGGAGAAAAGAAGTCTCCAACGCATGGCTTTAAATGCTTTCAAGGAACCGCAATCTGTTTCCTTTTAAGATCAAATCTAACAGCAAGGGTGGCAGTGGGGGGAAGGGTCTCCACACGGGAAGATGACTTGACTTCTTGCTTTGATTTTTAATCCCTCAGATTTTACCTGCTACTTGGGATTCTCACCCTGAATGCAGTGCCAATAATACATAGCTCCAGGAGGCACTGCTCCTTGAACATGGTCCAAACGTGGCCAAGTGACCCTTCCCTAAATTTCTCACAATATAGCTTAAACTAAACTGGAAAATGAAAGGGAAACTTTCCTAAGGGTTGGAGACCAAATAAGGACAAAAATGCAGAATAACACATGACAAGATAACCTAAATGGAGCTGGTGTTTATTCATATAAATCACACTACCTTTTATTGGTTTCCAGGCTCCTTTTACATAAGCAACACACAAATTTATTGCACAATAGGTGGAGCTAATGGTAAAGAACCTGCCTACCAATGCAGGCAGACATAACAGACTGGGGTTCGATCCCTGGGTTGGGAAGATCCCCTGGAGGAGGGTATAGCAACTTACTCCAGTATCCTTGCCTGGAAAAATCCTACAGACAGAGGAGCCTGATGGGCTATGGTCCTAGGGTCGCAAAGAATCGGACACAGCTGAAGTGACTTAGCATGCATGTACCCACATTCACTTCAATACTAACTTCTGTTTTTAACTGAGAGGCAAGCTTTTCTAGGACAGGATATTGGAACTTGGGAATAGGGATTCTGTCCTTTGAAGAGAGTCCTTCCTCCTTTCTTTGAGAATCACTGTTCTATACTAATCCGTCTTGCCTGGAAACATCTTTAAGCATTTATAGACTCTTCCTCTAAACCTAGAAAGCAAGACCCAGTAGAGTATCTGAGTCTATGAGGACCCATCTCTTCATAGATGAATATGAAGTCCTGGAAGATTCTGCTCCAATTTGTATAAACCCAAACTCCCTAGCCACAGTAGGATGACATCATCCAGTTTTCAAAAGGACACCCTGCTCGGAAGACAACACAAAAGACTAACCTCTCACAGAGATACCAGCGGAAGCAGCAAGAGGGCCATCTAAGTAGAGAGTGTACATGAGAAAATGGGAGTTTTCTCTGTGACCAACAGGTGAAGCAGGAGAAAGAGATCTCAGCCTGAAGGTAACAATGAATCTTTCAAAACGGAAGGTAACAATGAATCTTTCAAAACGGATTCTACAACTAGCAGGCTCCCTGACAATGGAAGCCTTCAGTGTCTGAATGGTCACTTGGTAGGCATTTTGTAGAGAGGATTTATGCACATGTAGACTAATGCATGGGATTCCGTTACAGCAAAGGCCCCCGTCTCTGGGATCTAATGTCTGATGACCTGAGGTGGAGCTATACAGGGTAGCTCAGATGGTAAAGAATTACCTGCAATGTAGGCAACCTGGGTTTGATCCCTGGATGGGGAAGATCCCATGGAGAAGGGAATGGCTACCCACTCCAGTATTCTTGCCTGGAGAATTCCATGGACAGAGGAGACTTGTGGGCTACAATCCATGGGGTCACAAAGAATCAGACATGACTGAACGACTAGCACTTTTACACTTTGACACACACAGACTAATGCATGGGGTTCCCTTATAGCAAAGGCTACCAGCCTCTGGGATCTAAATCCTGATGACTTGAGGTGGAGTTGCACATAAAATGTAATGCCCTTGAAACACCCACCTCTCCCTGGTCCATGGAAAAATTATCTTCCACGAAATCAGTCCCTGCTGCCAAAAAGGTTGGGGACCACTGCCTTACAGTTCTGAATGGGTAAATATGGCAAGGTAGGAATACAGAATCGGAGAAGGCAATGGCACCCCACTCCAGTACTCTTGCCTGGCAAATCCCATGGACAGAGGAGCCTGGTAGGCTGCAGTCCATGGGGTTGCTGCCAGTTGGCCACGACTGAGCGACTTCACTTTCACTTTTCACTTTCATGCATTGGAGAAGGAAATGGCAACCCACTTCAGTATTCTTGCCTGGAGAATCCCAGGGACGGGGGAGCCTGGTGGGCTGCCATCTATGGGGTCGCACAGAGTTGGACACGAGTGAAGCGACTTAGCAGTAGCAGCAGCAGCAGCAGGAATACAGAATAAAGTAGGTGAGAAATGTACAGTCCTAACATCTTACAGAACATTTTATAATGAACACCAGACTTGGCTTACCCACTATTCAGCAGGTCATCAAAAAGAAATGATTCTTCACTTGTCTCTTGTGCTAAAAATCCAAGGGGTGATATGATAAAGTGAGAAAAACAAACAGTTCTCAATCCTATGGCAGGTCAATTCACAGAAGCCATGAGCCTCTAATATTAAAATTACTGTAGTTTTTTTTTTTCTTTTTTAAGGTCAGATGTAGGCTAAAATTTCAAATGAATTTCAATATTTGGCTTTTGTTGTTAGAAGTTTCATGCACAAGGAAAGGCTCTGTAAAATATTATGGCTAATTTATGCATCAAGAAAGGAAACAAAGAACAATTTCAGCAAAGCACCTCATTAGAAACTAGAAGTACAAATGCATTCTAATAAAATTATTACGTCTTGCATTGTAATTGAGCATGACACATTTTTTCAGTGGACACATACATAACACGCTCTGTTTACGATGGCTTTCCTGTTTTAAAGAATTTAGTTGACTTATAATATTGTATTAATTTCAGGTGTACAACAAAGTGATTCAGTTATACGTATACATCTGTTCTTCTTAAGGGGTTTCCCAGTTAGTGCCAGTGGAAAAGGACCCACCTGCCAACGTAGGAGACACAGGAGAGACAGGTTTGATCCCTGGGTCTGGAAGATCCCCTGGAGGAGGGCACGGCAACCCACTCCAGTATTCACATCTGGAGAATCCCATGGACGGAGGAGCCTTGTGGGCTACTGTCTACTGGGTTGCAAAGATTCGGACACGACTGAAGTGACTGAGCACACACACGTTCTTCTTCAGATTCTTTTACCATTTAGGTTATTCCAGAATATTAAGTAGAGTTCCCTATGCTATACAGTAGGTCCTTGTTGATTATCTACTTTATATATAGTAGTGTGTCTATACCAGCTTCCTGGTGGCTCAGATGGTAAAGCATCTGCCTGCCATGCAGGAGACCCGGGTTCGATCCCTGGGTCGGGAAGATCCCCTGGAGAAGGAAAAGACAACCCACTCCAGTATTCTTGCCTGGAAAATCCCATGGTCAGAGGAGCCTGACAGGTTACAGTCCATGGGGTCACAAAGAGTTGGACACGACTGAGCGACTTCACTCGCTCAGTGTGTCTACGTTACTCCCAACCTCCTAACTGATCCCTCCCTACAAATGGCTTCTTCAAACCAGAATCAAGAATGCCATCTTTATCTCCCTCACAAAGCTATGCTAGCAACAATCATTTAAGAAACTACACTTGTTTTCTCTCAGCTCCTGACATTCATGATGCATTACTGCCAAGAGAATTCAGTGTGTCATGAGCTAAACTGATCTTGCCAGGCTGATGATGCACAAGCTGACTCTCAATTTGTAAACACTGTCAATTTAAAGTGATGGTGTCGAGGGAAAACTGAGGAGCAGAGCAGCACTAACTGCACTTCCACAGGAAAGCTGTAAACATTTTTACAGATGGAAAAAAAAATTCTCAGACTGTCTTTACTAGAAGGAAGCTTAAGCACATTTTATTGACTTTTTAATCTATGTATATATATATGAAAATTGTTTATCAGAAGTATGACTGAAGAGGTGCAGGTGGATTTGAACAAAAGACTGGCAGGTCCCTAGAAGCTCAAGTAGTAGGAAGTCATTGCCTCTTCTAGGGCCAAAGAGACAAGGGATGAATTTTCTGGAGCCTAGTGAGCATTAGAAACATGGGAGGGGGCAGGGGAGCACCCTCTAGAGGGAAGCCACAGTCATGGAGGGACACAGCTCTGCTAAAGCTTTGCACTGAAGCAGGAAGGGAATGGGCCTTCCCTAGTGGCTCAGTTGGTAAAGAATCCACCTACAATGCAGGAGACTTGTCTGCATTGCAGGTCATTCAGATTCGATCCCTGGGTTGGAAAGATCCTCTGGAGAAGGAAAAGGCAACCCACTCCAGTATTCTTGCCTGGGAAATCCCATGGACAGAATAATGCATGCACTATGCTCTCTTTCCACTCTCTCCTTCCCTGCCAATGCCAACCCTTGGCTGAACCCAAACAGAAATTGAGATGCTAAGGAAGCGTGGAGAAGCAGTCCAAAAGATGCCAAAGAGGCATCTTTCTGGAGTATAGGACAGGTCATTGGAGACTGAATAACAGACACAGGAAGAAAGTAAGTTGGGTAGTACCAGAATTCCAGCCTTTCACTTACGCATATTTTAAAGTCTATCAGTTAGGAGCAACAGACCCATTGACTTGATTACATTCGTAAAGATCTTAGAAAAGTTCTCTCTCACATGAAGAAATAATGTATTTGTGCAGTTTTATGAACTGTGACTTCTAACCAGAAGATTTATAGTTACAAGAGGGAAAGTAATGCATAAGACATAAGGTAAGAATACAGAGGGAGTTTCCCCAGGATGTTTTATTGGCTTTTTTCATCTTATGATGAGTCAAAGCACCATTCCGTGAATTATCAAGGTTCAGCTTAGTATTTGCGGGAAGAAGAGTGGGGATGACTGTGAGTTTTGCCTCAAGGAAACCATAAAAAGGATTATTTCCAAAATGTTCCCTTGTTGATTTATGCATGTTCTTCAACTTACTCCAAATAATGTGAAAAGGAGAATCATTTCTTGGTCTACACTTGGAAATAAGAAGGAAACCCAGAATTGCCCGTACCTCAGTAAAACTCCTAGGAGTAAAGTAAGTATATTTAAATTATTTGCAATCCTCTATTCTTTCCCATGAGAAACTAACTTTTTACCTCCCAAACATATAGTTTTCATTTCTGTGAATTCAGTGACCTCCTCCTCTTCCCAAATATTAATGATTTCCATCAGATCACTCCTAGCATTAGATCCAAGCCTCCTGGACATCTCTGATGCTTCAAAGGTTCTTTAAACTCAAAGGACTTATACCTGTGGTGGATTCATTTTGATATTTGGCAAAACTAATACAATTATGTAAAATTTAAAAATAAAATAAAATTAAAAAAAAAAAAAAAGAACTTAAAGTCCGTTTCATCCCCCTTTCACTCTGACCATCCATCAGTCACCCAATCTTTTATTCCACCTCTATTCTTTTTGACTCCTCCGTCACCTCCCTAATAACCCAGGTTGTTCTGCTGACTTTTCCTAATAATGATAATAAGCATACTAATTCTAGCATGTGTTGAGCACTTAGGCTATATCAGACATGGTGCTATGCACTTTATATGTGTGATCTTATTTAATCCTTATTACACTCTTATGACAGGTATTATTTCTACCACCAGTAAAAGATACAGAAGCTGTTATTAGGGTTATAGAGCTAGCATGTGGCAGGCTGAGAATTTAAATCTGGTTTGAAGCCTGTGCTCTGACCCATCTTTTCCAGCATAGCAAATTCAATATTTCAAGGTTTCGCTTAATGCGTTTGCCCTTTAATGAAGCTTTCCCAACCTCTCCTGCCCTTTCTTCTCTTACACGCTCAGCATTTTCCACCCACATTTATTACAGTACACATTATTATTTATGCACTGGCCCATTGATTAGTTCCCTCATGAAATGTATTTTGAGAGAATATCAGATAGAGTGCTTGACACAGGTTATCAGCAGTAAGCAAGTCTGGACCTGGTCTCCTAGAGACCAGTGGGAGAGACTTTAAGCAAATAACCACACAAACACACCATAAAATCCCGGATGATAATTGCCATGGAGAAAACCTTCAGGTGCTGGTGATGTGCCTGTCTCCAGGCGTCGCCTGAGCACGTTACAGCCCAGCCATTTAAATTTTCTCCAAGCTAACTAGTTCTTTGTATTAACATGCATTTGGAGCCGCATTAATGAATTATAGAAACTGTTTAGGTTAGAAATTAGATTTCTAAATGGCAAGTGAAATCAATCTCATAGAAGTGGAATGGTAAAACTTCTTGGCCTCGTGAGTTTCAGGGGTGAGAAGACAAATGCTAGGAATGAGAAAGACTGGATTTGTCCACAGGCAAGGTTGTCTCAACGTAAGTTTCTCAATTCAGGAATGTGCTTGTTCTATTTCATATAATAATAATTTTGTGGAGTTCAGAACATAATGAAAAGCTCTATTTACTGAACTGTTGCCAAAAGATGTTGAGTGAGGGCCTGGAAAGATAAGCTGGCCCTTAAGAATTCTTGTTCCTGCTTGTTGATATAGTCTGTTTATCCTTTTTCCATCTGCAGAGTACAAAAAACTTACAAAAACCTATTTAAATGGAATATTCAAATGACGTAACATGTGTGATATACTAAAAGTATATGCGTGCATACTCAATCGTGTCTGACTCTTTGTGACCCCCACAGACTATAGCCCACCAGGCTCCTCTATCCATGGAATTTTCCAGGCAAGAATGCTGGAGTGGGTTGCCATTTCCTACTCCAAGTGATCTTCCCGACCCAGGGATCAAATCTGTCTCCTGCAATGGCAGGCGGATTCTTTACCACTGAGCCATCTGGGAATCCACTAAAAGTATTTCCTGGTATAAAATAGCCATAATATTTTGAAGCAATTTTAACCTTAGATGTTAAGTGCCTCTGAACTGACAGCAGAAACTACAATCAATCCTCAAAGAATGACATCTTGGATCAGGATATTATTAATATGACTTGACTCAGAAAGAATACTGAAATATCTATTCTAAGGGTTTCATCAATATATGCAAAACACAATACGGACTCTAAGGAATATTATGAAGAGATTTTACATTGCTCAAACATGTTAGATATTAGCAGTAAGCTTTTCTCTGTTTCTGTTGCCTCATGACTCAATTTATTGCATTCAAATACTTGAATTCACTACTCTTGAAATTATGACAAATTATACCAATTTGGATTCTGTTATTAGGAAAACTGAATTTTAAAAAATTCAGTCAACCTAACAAATAACCACTGGTTAATCCCCAAAAATGGGATCAGTTTAGGGTGCCATACTGTAATCATTAATGTCACAGTTCCTTTGCTAGAGTATCCATGTCTGTGTTCTCTTTACTCATATGATCCAGGCAGGTATGGGCATGTAAATCAGGTAGTTAATGCAAATGTGAGAACCTGGAGTTTAATGATGAAAATGCTATGTGAACACTGTGGGTGGTGCTGGTTTAGTCACTAAGTTGTGTCTAACTCTTGAGACCTCACGGACTGTAGCGTCGCAGCCTCTTCTATCTATGGGATTTCCCAGGCAAGAATTCTGGAGTGGGTTGCCATTTCCTTCTCCATATAAAACACTGTACTAAGTGGTAAAAAATCACTGCTTCAGAAATTATTTGAATTATCCCTAGAACTCTGTAGAGTATAGAACAGGGGGATTATTTACCACTTCTGTTATAGATCATCTCTTCTATAAAATTAATTAAGAAAAACAATAATAACCATCCCTCAAATCTGTACTAGCTTTAGTTTTCTTGAACTGCTTAATAAAATATATAAAAAATATAAAATATAAAAAAAAGAGTTTCACTTTATTTTGAGATTTTCATCTCTCACCTATTACCAAGACTTTTAACTGCTTCCTGATCAACAACATTTAGTTTGTATTTACTTCTGCTTCACTTATTGCCAAGGTTCCCAGTTCTGCTGCCTATTAGAGCCACTTGGTGAGGTTCAAAAATTTGGAAGACAGTTGTTTGGGAGGGTTTAGGGACTGAGAACTGGTGTGCCTGACCCCGGGAGATTCCAGGGTACAGTCAGGGCAGTGGGGCAAGGGTTGCTCCTGCTGTTGTTGCTGTGTTCCCTGCCTTCAGTCTTGCCCTCTTCTGATATCTTCCGTATGCTGCCAGAATGACCTTTCTGTAACGCCAGCAGACTTAAATTCAAGCCTGAGTTACAGGGTGAAAGACTCAACATGATCTGCTCTTAAATACCTGAGCTGCTGTCTGTTCTTATTCTCTTTCCACTAGTTCTACCAAGCACTTACTTTCAGCAAGCCTGCCTCCGCCTCTGGGCCTGGCACTTACTCCTCCCTTGCTCTGAAATGATCTCCCCTGTTTATCTGCCTGGAGAACCGCATCTTCTCCAGGAAGCCTTTCCTGACATGCCAGCCCCCGTCTTCTGTCGGTGTTCTCAAAGCACAAGTCTACTGGGTTTCAAGTTTTTGTTTTATGACTACTCGTATTATTTTTTAAGTTTTCACTGGAGGAGAGTTGTGTTAGTTTATATCAGCTGTACCTACACATACATCCCCTCCTTTTTTGGATTTCCTTCCCATCTAGGTCATCACAGAGCATGGAATAAACTTCTCTGTGCTACACAGTAGGTTCACATTAGTTGCCTATTTTGTACATATGCTAATCCCAATCTCCCAATGCATCCCATCCCCGCCTTTCCCCCTTATGACTACTCATACTGCACTATCATTTTAGAACATATGACTCTCTCACCTTCCTTAGACATCTTTTGAGCAAGGACTATGTCACGTTTGCCACGGAATCCCCCAAACTTAGCACACTGCCCAGCATATACTGGCATTTTGTATTTGCTGAATAAATGAATAAATAGCATATTACACTATTTTACTTATTACAGATAGATTCACATTGGGTCCACTGAAAAACATCTCAGACGGTAAAGCATCTGCCTGCAATGCAGGAGACCTGGGTTTGATCCCTGGGTCGGGAAGATCCCCTGGAGAAGAGAATGGCAACCCACCCCAGTATTCTTGCCTAGAAAATTCCATGGATGGAGGAGCCTGGCAGGCTCCAGTCCATGGGGTCACAAAGAGTTGGACACGACTGAGCAACTAACACACATTTATTTAATATTTAGTAACAGCAGTGATAATTACTTTAAAAATTAGTCTTTTAATTTGGCTATGAGTGAATTTTAAACAGGTTAAAGCCAAAGGAGAACTTTAATTAAATCCTCACGAGTACTCTCCTATTAGCAGCATCCCCAAACCACACATTTTTCAGAATTACAGCCGTTGTACACTCACCTTGGACTCCGATAGGGGAAGGAAGCCCACTTAATGCCTACCACAAGTTGGCCTAACTTGGCTGCTCTCTTTATGTGACATCTAACCCACAACTCTGGTGAACATGCTTACTTTGTATTTGCTTTCTGATCTGGAAGGGGTGGGAATATGTCCTTTTTTCTTGAAGGTTGTAAAGTGCTTGCACTGAGGACATGGCTTGGTGCTGGCATCAATACGGCCAAGTTCCAAGAAGTACTTGTATTTGATGGAGTCTTCATGTGTCAAGTTATAGACAACCATTGTTTCTTCCAGGAATTCAAAGCACTCAGTGATAGGGCATTTGATTTCCACTTGGCCAAGCTGTACCTGTGTGAAAGAACAAATCGGAGAGAAAGAAAAGGGCCTGGTTATTACATTTCTCTTCTTTTTGCATATGGTAATGCTGATTTCATAATTATAGCAAAGGATTATCTGTCACTTTTCATGATTCTGTAGCAAAATAAATGATAATCACTTTGGTACCTGTCAGGTGATACCAAATAATTACTATATAATGTCTCCAAAATGACTGATAGGGCATTTAAGCATTCTCTATCATTAAATATAATGATTATCAAATATGAGAACTGGAATGGGCCTACATCACAGGCTCACCTGGGAAGCAAATTATCATTCAATCCTCTGCAACCTGCAGGATGAGACAGCATTCAGACAATGAGCCAAATAAAAGAACAGCTTGGATGAAAAGGTGTTTCAGATTTTTCAACCTTACTACAAAGTTCCTGCCAGCCTCCTCTGTCCACAGGATTTCCCAGGCAAGAATCCTGGAGTGGGTTGCCATTTCCTTCTCCAGGGATATTGATTCCAGACCCAGGGATCAATAGCCACCAGGTGGCATAGCCTTACTCAGCACTAGACTTAGGGCACATTTAACTTTAAGAAGACCAAAAGAAAATAGAATTTTACTTATATATGCAACATCCAGTAGTCTAAAAATTATTGCTAAAAAGAAAAAACCCTTTCCCCTGACTTTCCCAGGTAAAGAACATATAACTGTTCCCATGTCATGAGAATCATACGCACAACTAAGAAAATTAAACCAATCATAAAACTGTAAAAAAAAAATCCCTCTGAGATCTGGCTGCTTCTGAAGTAATTTATAAAATGAACTCCTTTAAAGAACTACAGAGTTAGATTAGGAGAGGGGAGAGGGAATGTACTGGAATGACACATTTACTATTTATTGGATAGAGAACTCAAGAAATGGCTAGCATTAAAAATTACAGTATAAAACTCAAGTACAAAGTGTGGACACAAGTTTCAAAGGATTAAAAAAAAATAAACTACTTTTTAAGGATGACTTGGGCTTGTTTTCCATAAATAGTAACAAAAACCCTTTACAGTCCTGGCATCATAGTCTCTTTTTGCCCATCTTAGGGTAGCAAAGGGAGGCAGTGAAAGCTCTAAATGGAAAACAACCCCAAACCATTTCTTTCTCACTTGGTGAACTTGACATTTTGAGAAGGTGAAACTCATTGACCTTAATAAGAAAAGCCCACGATTACGATGGAGAGAGGAATGCGAAAAAGTCACCAGATCTGAGGAAAGAAAACATCTATAATGAGCAATTAACAAAGACCCTAAGTTCACAGTAACTTTGAACTTTGCTATTTCTCTCGAGGAAAGGTAGGTAAGAAGCTACACTCTATAGGATGCCTGGGAACGACATATTTAATACCAGTAAAGAACATAAGCCAGACTGATAATGAAAAACATCTAACTTTGGATAAGCCACCTTATTAGTACTGACCTGTTGAAATATAAGTTTCCGTATCATCTTATGCTGCTGCTGCTAAGTCACTTCAGTCGTGTCTGACTGTGCGACCCCATAGATGGCCTCCTACCAGGCTCCTCTGTCCCTGGGATTCTCCAGGCAAGAACACTGGAGTGGGTTGCCATTTCCTTCTCCAGTGCATGAAAGTGAAAAGGGAAAGCAAAGTTGCTCAGTCGTGTCCGACCCTTAGGGACCTCATGGACTGCAGCCCACCAGGCTCCTCCGTCCATGGGATTTTTCCAGGCAAGAGTACCAGAGTGGGGTGCCATTCCACTTATGCTACTATCGTATAAAGATGGTCCAGAGATGCTTTCAAGTATTAGCCCAAAGCAATTTTTTCTACTTTTTTGATGAGTCTGCTTATAGTTACAATCAGATCTTATTATTATACTTGTTAGTTATTACAACCCAAATTATGCTTTATATTAAATTATTTTAAGTTATAGCTGAAGTCAGAGGCTGTGCAGATAAACTGGGATCCGAACAAGAGCGCAGAGTATGAAGCCACCTTAGGAGTCTGAAGTAGACACCTATGAAAATTGAAAACTTCTGTCTTTTGCATGTGAAAAGACAATTTCTCTTCATTCTACACAGAAGAGTTCACTTGGTACATCTCAAGTGACTCCTGCTTACTGGGGAGCCGCATACTTGCGGGAGTAAGAGCTGGAATATTTTACACCCAGGTCAATGTTTAACCTCCCCTCCCTTGCCTCTAAGTTTATTTAAGTAAATAAATAGTAACAATGGAAGTAGTAATTCCACAGCCACCCAGGTAGTCAGGTCTTAAAGAAATGGAATGCAGTACAGGGACCAGACAATCCAAGCAGCTCAAGGGAGTGGGTCCTTTTGTTCCCGTCAGCAGCAGGTGTTCATATCACACTGCAACACCTACTGTCTGATGTCCAAACAAAGCCTCATCTTCTTCATGCTTCTCAAATATCTGTCTGCAAGTCTATTCCATTCCCAAAGAACCGTTTCCTTTTGCTTCGCACCCTCTGCATTTTGCCTACTTCATACCTTCTCTTCTCTCTGAAAGCTCCAAAATCTCTACCCTGCTACACTGAGCCAAATGATCTCATATTTTATTAAACAGAAGCAATATGATAATGTCCCATTATCCTCCCACTACCAACTCTCCAACGCCTGTCCCCATCTTTTCTGTCTTCCCTCCTTTTTTTTTTGGTATTCTTCCCTTTTATTAGCCTTCATGTTTTTCTTTAATTTTTATTTTATACTGGCATATATTTGATTTGGGCTTCCCAGGTGGCACAGTGGTAAAGAATCCGCCTGCTAATGCAGGAGAAGCAAGAGATGCAGGTTTGATCCTGAGTTGGGAAGGTCCCCTGGAGTAGGAAATGGCAACCCACTCCAGTATTCTTGGCTGGAAAATTTCATGGACAAAGGAGCCTGGTGGGCTACAGTCCATGGAGTCACAAAGAGACACGCCTGAGCATGCATGCAAGAAGAATGATTGATTTACAGTGGAGTGTTAGTTTCAGGTGTAGAGCAAAATAATTTAGTTACACATATACATATATCTATTCTTTTCCAGATTATTTTCCCATGTAGGTTATTACAGTATTGAGTAGAATTTACTGTGCTATACAGTAGGCCCTTGTTGACTCTTTTATATATAGTAGTGTGCATGTGTTAATCCCAACCTCCTATTTTATTTGTCTCCCCTCCTTTTACAGCACAGGGCCTGAATCTACTTCCAGACTGCATGAGTCTCTCAAAGTGTCTGTTGAGAATTCAAGTTTCCTGGCCCACTCGAGGCCCATAAAATTTGAATTATTGCTGGTAAGATAATAATTGGCAGTTGGAACAATTACTCATACAAGCATTATTCATACTTCTTCATACTAACATCCCCTTTTTCATAATAAAACACTACTCATGACCTAGGCAATCTCTGGCCTGTACATGTCTATTTTTTCAGAATTTATTTCCTCAAAAGATCACTAAAAAATAATAATCATGATTGAGTAAAGTACATTCACTTATTTATTCAACAAGGTACATAATTCAGCAATTCAAAGATGCATTTTTTTCAACATTTTAATATTTCAAAAGTCAAGACTATCTTACAATTGATAGTATTTAACACTGTGCCAAGTTTAATTAGTATCATTTTAATTTTCTTAGAGACACATAATATAACACTGCATCCTACAACTGTATCACATCTTAGATTTCAACTAAAAGTGGTTTTTACAGGTTTGGTTTGTTATGATGGATTCTGGGGAAATGAGAAGACAAAGAGAGAAAGAGATACAGGGCTTCTATTGGAGGAAACACATGATAAACAACTAAATGAATCAGGTAGACTGGAATCCGTCTACCTATGAAGCAACTACACATCAAAGAAGATATCTCCGAAGAGGTGATGGCTAAGAACAAAAGGGCCGGTCATGCAGAGAACTTGCAGGAGGGACTGAATGGCCAAGGAAACAAGGACCATGGCTCCAGGGCAGAAAGTGCTGTCGCGCCTGTGTGCAGGGAACAGAACTGAGCAACTGAAACACGTACCAAGTGAGCCAGAAACGCAGGCCTTGCTGGCTGTGACCGGAAGTGTGGATCCTATTCTAAGTTCACTATGAATCGCCAACTGGTTTTGTGAGGAGTGACATACCCCGACTTAAATTTTACAAAGAGATCATCCTGGCTCTTCCCAGAGAACACACTGGACCAGAGAGGGGAGCAGGAGGTCCTCTGGTTCTTTCTACCAGTGGCACTTGACTACTGCAGTTATCCAGGCAGCAGACGACAGGGGACTGAACTAGGTAGCAAGAGGTAGCCAGACATGAGATGCATTTCCGAAATGCAACCAATGGGGTTTGGTGGTGAACCAGATATGGAGGATGAAGTAAAGGCAGGAGTCAAGAATTCCAGGTTTTGGGCTTGAAATAACCTGATGATTGGTGGGTGTGATTAATATTTCTAATAAAATTAGAATTTCTAATAAAACACAGTTTATTGAGAATTTCTAATAAAACAACAGTTTACATGGGTATGTGATACTTGCTGGAAATGACTCACAGCAAATTTAGTAAAGATTAATTCATCCTCAAAACATATATTAAATTCCTATAATATTACAGGTAAAGGATATAAAAGTCCAGGATATAAAGTAGCTTAAACCATGAATCCTGCCCTCATGGAACTTGAGAATACAGTAATTAAATTTGTGTTGATAGCCTCTTCTAGCAATTTGGAATTTAGTGGTATTTAATTAGAGAAGGAAATGGCAACCCACTCCAGTACTCTTGCCTAGAAAATCCCATGGACAGAGGAGCATGGTAGGATATAGTCCATGGGGTCGCAAAGAGTTGGACACAACTGAGCGACTTCTCTTCTTCTTCTTCAATTCATTTAATATTCTATCCCCAAATTTAAAATTATTAGGAACACATATACATATGCACAAATCTTCAGATTGGTATTATGAACCCTTAAGTACCCATGCTTCAGCTTGGTCAATTTTATTTTTTTTCTGCCCTGACCTACTACAGTCTTCCCATATTATTTAGTCCAAATACCAGACATCATGGCATTTCACTCATAAATATTGCAGTATGAGTCTAAAGAAAATAAGAAATCTTTAAAATATATATAATCACTATACCAAATATTTTTTAAATGACAATAATTCTTTAATATCAACTTAGTTTCGGTAATGTCATCTAACGTCTATTTATAGAAATTTTTGTACTAGTATAATAAAACAAAGGTCTAAATTTCTGTTGTGTTCAATGCTAATACTGCTATTTATATCACTGAAAAATAGGCTCTCCAAATCTGAACAAAAGCATGTCCATTCTTGAAGACAAAATTATTTAACTCTAAAACAGTCTCCAAGGGCGTTAGTAAGAGACACAGTTACCCACTTAATGTTCAAGTTAGATGGCTAATTTGCCACTTGGGATAACTCAAAAGTAATTCAGTGACACAGGTGAGGGAGACAACTGGAAAAGTGACAGAACTCTTCCAAAGAAAAAGACAGAAAATATAAACCTTGGACTCAAGGCTCAGTTTATTAAACACATGGTTTACATGTTTTGATCTTGGTTGGTCATGAGAGTATACAGCGTGCTTTATACAGTCTTTTGTTCACTTAAAACCAAGTGATTTCAGATTTCCTCTATTGTTAAAAAGAAGCACATTGATATGGCAGAGGAGAAGAGAACACAACAACAAAAGCGATAACAACAGTCAGGAAATGTAAGCAGCACCTCATCTACGCCAGGCACTGTTACAAGCACTTTCTGTGCTTCGGGCTTCTCTGGTGGCTCAGCTGGTAAAGAATCCGCCTGCAATGCAGGAGACCTGGGTTCGATCCCTGGGTCGGGAAGATCCTCTGGAAAAGGGAAAGGCTACCCACTCCAGTATGCTGGCTTGCAGAATTCTACAGTCCATGGGGTTGCAAAGAGTCAGCCACTACTGAGCGACTTTCACTTTCTGTGCATTAATTACTTGTGGAACACCATAAAGGCAGATTGATTTTTAGGTTCATGGATTTCTCCATAATTTTATCATTAATGAGAGGAAGGTGGCTGCTTTACTGACAAATATGCTCTTTTGCTGGCTCAGCAGATATTATAGATCATTGTGTAGATGCCTTTGATAAAAATCACACTTAGATACCCAAGTACCAAATACAAAGCAAGTAACTTAAAAAGCAACAGAGGAAAAAGATATTCCCACACAGAAAACTTCAGCCCCAGGTGACTTGCTGGTAAATTCTACTAAGAACTTAAGGATGAAATAACACTGACACTACCGAACTACTCTTAGTGAATAATGATAAAAAGAGGGGGAGAGATCACTTCTCAGGTTGTTTTATCAGGCCAGCATATTCATGATACCAAAATCTGATAAGGGTATTGCAACCAAGAAAAACTACTGACTGATCTCTTTGTAAACACAGATACAAAAATTCTAAACAAAACATTAACAAACCAATCCAGATAATGCATGAAAAAGATAATATAATCAAAGCGGGTTTATTCCAAGAATGCAAGAATGACAACATTCAAAAACCCATTGCCATAACTCACACATTAATAAATAAAGGAGAAACATCATATGATTTTCTCAATAGAAAGAGGAAAGGTTATTTGATAAATTCAACATTCAGTTATGCTAAAATCTTAGCAAACTCGGAAGAGATGAAAACTCAGTAAACATAATATTCCATGATGAAATATTGAAAGTTCTTTCTTAAGAATGGAAATGGAGTGAATATGCACTGCCACCATTACTAAACATTGACTAGAGCTAGCAAATTCAAGAAGAGAAAAAGAAAACTGAAAATAAAATAGTAAGAAATAAAGATATAAAACCCCCCATTTCTTCCAGATTGAATAACTGCAGGCGGGTTCTTTACCACTGTGCCCCCTGGGAAGCCCTCTGGTCCTTTACTAGTTGCTAAATGTTTCCCTTGCCCAGCATCTGTAAAAGCTGGAATTTACCGATAGAATTTGGTTGTTTAGAGGACTCTCTGAGTTAATTTTTTAGGCTTCCCAGGTGGCGCCAGTGATCAAGAATCCACCTGCCAATGCAGGTAGATGTTAAAGACACAAGTTTGAACCTTACATTGGGAAGATCCCCTGGAGGAAGGCACAGCAACCCTAGTATTCTTGTCTGGAGAATCCTCATGGACAGAGGAGACTGGTGAGCTACAGTCCAGAGGGTCGCAAAGAGTCAGACACAACTGAAGTGACTTAGTAAATTGAGTCAATCCAGTACCAAAGATTAATAATCAGTATTACTCTAGTGGGAGAAGGAAGGCTTAAATTTTGTTTTACTCTGAGGTTTAATTTCAATTAAAAGGGCAAGTGAAAATTTCAGAAACAACTTTAAACTTTAAAAAAGAACTTACAGAGCTCACAAGAGACCTTTTATAACTTCTTTCCCCTCCTCTTCATTGGTATCTTTTCCCTGACTTTCAAAATATGCTTAAATATCCTAAAAATGTCAAAAGCAAACAAAACCAAAAGCTGGTGGTTTAGTTATGGAAAACTATTTTGCCCTTCTACAAATTCGTTTAACAAGTCTGAAAAGTGAAATAAGAAAGTAAAATTTTGCAAATACAGGTAATTTTGAGGATTTATGCATATTAGTGCCCAACTAGAGCCACTAACTCAAGTAAGGGCATATTTAAGGTAAAAGGTTCAAGGAAAGGCTTTCTAGGTGGTGCAGATGGTAAAGAATCTGCCTGCCAGTGCTGGTTTGGTTCCTGGGTGGGGAAGATCCCCTGGAGAAGGAAATGGCAACCCACTCCAGTACCCTCACCTGGGAAATCCCATGGACAGAGAAGCCTGGCCGGCTACAGTCCATGGAGATGCAGAGTCAGACACGACTGAGCACACACACAGATGTATTGCAAAACAGACATGCCAGCTGAGAAGGGCAATGTAGTAGCTTCCCAGTTTTCTTCCTGCACACACCAAGGTAACTTCCATTCTCTCTTGGAAAATGTGTTTACCTAGGTGTGTGTGGGAAGAAAACTAGGAAATCTGTTTCCTAGATTTTTACCTTTGTTGCAACTGAGTATTCTCTTATTGAGAATATTCTTGTTGAGAAATATTCTCTCTGTGGTTTTTCTCTCTTTTCTCATCTTGTTTCTTTCTCATTTTCATTACTTTTACTTTGGTCCCTAAATCAGGCTCTCAAAATGACATTTTGTTTCTTAAAATTATTAGCTTTGGGCTTTCTTGTCCTTTATATTGCTTTTTTCCCCCTTTTAGTTTTCCTTTCTTTTGATTTTTACATTAGTATTATGCTCTTCCTGCTTTGATTTGTTTCACTTTGTTATTCTTTTCCTAGCTTCTTCTGATCACTTTGTTTTCTGCTTTTACTCGTTAGCAATGAATAGAGTTTTTGCTACATTCCAAAAATTCTGGTATGAAATGTTCTCTCTTCATTATTTTCTAGGCAGTTTATAATCCATTTTTACTCCCTCTTTAAGTGTTTTTTAATTTCTATGTAGTTTTTTCAGTAACTTTTTTCTAAATTTATTTTCAACTCTACTTGATTATGAAAAAAGTAAACTATAAAAATCTTAAATTTGGAATATTAATGTTTTTCTAGCCAATTACATAATCTTTTAAAATGTGTTTTGGACATTAAAATATTTAATCAACAAAGGTAACATTCTATATAGATTTCTATTAAACCACAGCTTTGATGGTTTAAGTCAACTTCTCTATGGGCTCATTATTTATCTCCTCAATCGGATTCTGAAAGAGGAATATTTAAATTGCTTACTATATATTTTTTTCAAATTACCTTTGCACTTCTAGGTTTTATATTTGGCTGCAATGTTATGTGGTACATACAGACTTATGACATATCTTCATAAATAATGTTCTCTGTATTTAATGTTTTTACATTTAAATTCTCCCTCTGCCTCATCAGAAATTAATACTATCACTTCCTCCCTCTTTTGTGATTTTCCTCCTATGGCTCTGCTCTTCTCACCTCAACTTCATTTTAAGTCACTTTATTATAAATGATTCTACAGATTAATTCAATATTCAAGTATTTATTCTGTGCCTACCATGAACAAGGCAGTCTACTAGGTACTGGGGGGAATTTAAAGCTGAATAAACTACCTTCAAGTAATTCTCAGTTTATTAGGGGAGACGGCATGGGCATAAATAACCATGGTTCAGGCAGAGAAGCACAAAGCAGAAACGGTTTTGACTGCTCATGGAAAGGAAGGCATTTTAGTTAAATCTTGAAGAATGGGAAGGATGGATCACAGTGAGTAGCTTTGACTATGCCTTATTTCTTAAATTGAAAAATAATATGAAATACATATCTGATAATGTTAGGTAAGAAAACAGAATAAACATTGAATGTATATATTATAAAAATGTAAAGGCATATGTGAAAAAATATAAACTGAGAGGGAAGAAGACAGAATTGCTAAGAATGGATTTTTCAGGCGGTGGAATTATTTTTTCTTATTTAATATTGTAGTATGTTTGTTACATTTTTTATTATTCAGTAGTTTTTTATTTCTGCATATGTGTTTTCTGTACTCCAATCGGTTATAGTTACAGAATGGAGTGCAGCACCAGTAAACTGAAACTTCGCACTGGTCCTAAAAACAAGCCAGAGTACTAAGAATTACGGGTACAGGATTTTACTTATCAAAACTGAATTATGAACACCATTTTTGTTTCTGTACACATCTGGTAATCTAACTTTATAGCCTCTACCATGGCACTGAACTCTGGGCTCTGTCCTTACCCTCTGCCGCGTGCAGTGGAGAAAGCAGACATTTCCTCGGTCAACTAAACCCTGTGGGAATCTTATCCCACGCGCCGCTGACGTCATCACAGCTAGTTCACAGAAAGCAACATTCCTTTCATGGAGGTCATGTCAAAATAGTTTTTTTTTAAATATCTAGAAACCTTTCCTCCTGAAAATTGTGTAACAAATAGAACAACAAAAATCACTCCTTACGATATTACTTGTAAACCTGGAAGAAGTCCAAGTTTCACAAACTTTAAAAATACATGTTCTGTAGCTTTATTCACAGTCATTTTAATGTTTGGGGTTTTTTTTCCCCCTAAGGTTTTGGGCTTTCAATATTGGCAAGCATCAGTGCTTTCCTAGACCTTAAACCAAGTTAACATAGGTTTTTAACTTAAAAGGAGCAATTTCAACAGAGCTTTTTCATGCCAAAACAAAGTATCTTTGTGCACCACTCACTCAGTTCTAGGAATAGTCTGTTCACTACCTGGAGTTTTTAGATTCAATAAAGAAAAATATAATTCCTTTCCTGGTTTCTATTCATCATTTTCAGATATAAAATACTGCTAAGTGTAGAGTGACCAAATTTTCCTTTATATCTCTCAGGAACAAAGTTCAAGTGTCTAAGAATATGAAAAGAGAAAAAAAAAATATGTATTTTTAAAAAACTCTTCTGAAGTTTGAGTTTTAATACCTCCAAAATAAGGGAAAATATTATCCTAGGAGTATAGAAATCTCTTTTTAAAAATGTGATTGGCTATAGAGACGTAACCACAAAAACTAGCCTAGTGAATGAATATACTATAACCTCTCACTGAAAAGCTTTGTGGTTAGACTGAAAAAGGGTTGGAATACCTGGAATACCCAGTGTTAAATGTCTTGATTTACTTCAAGTGTGTCTTATAAAATCCCACCCTGCTTCAACTGAGCTTCTTCATTTCTTTAGGAGACTGTAACACAAGGATGAGAGAAGGCAATGGCACCCCACTCCAGTACTCTTGCCTGGAAAATCCCATGGGTGGAGGAGCCTGGTGGGCTACAGTCCATGGGGTCAGTAAGAGCTGGACACAACTGAGCGACTTCACTTTCATGCATTGGAGAAGGAAATGGCAACCCATTCCAGTGTTCTTGCCTGGAGAATCCCAGGGACGGGGGAGCCTGGTGGGCTGCCGTCTCTGGGGTCGCACAGAGTTGGACACGACTGAAGCGACTTAGCAGCAGCAGCAGCAGCAATTCAAGGATAAAAACCTCTTGACTTTGCTGCCACCCAACAAGATCAATATTGCTCATGCATTAGCATTGAGACCACTCAAATGAGAGGGTTTTGATTGAAAGAACACTCATTTAAGAAAATCAGCTAAGATAATGTATATAGAGGAAGATGGTAAAAATAGAGACCACATCAAAAGAGTGTGAGCTATATGGAAAGACTAGAACGCATCACCACATTTTTACAGAGAAAATAATGATAAGTAAAAATGAAAAACAAGTTGTTTTTAAAACCCTTACACCTCTCTCTTGTAAGCCAAACGTAGGAAAAAGTGTAAAGGAAGAATAATAATACAATTTAAACATTTTAGAAAGCATTTATACATACCATATATACTTTATATATACTAAAGTGAAAGTGAAAGTTGCTCAGTCACGTCTGACTCTTTGTGACCCCATGGACTATACAATCCAGGGAATTCTCCAGGCCAGAGAACTGGAGTGGGTAGCCATTCCCTTCTCCAGGGATCAACCCCAAGAATCAAACCCAGGTCTCCCATATTGCAGGTGGATTCTTTACCAGTTGAGCCATAAAGGAAGCCCAAGAATACTGTAGTGGGTAGCCTATCCCTTCTCCAGGAGATCTTCCCAACCCAGGAATTGAACAGGGATCTCCTGCATTACAAATGGATTCTTTACCAACCAAGCTATCAGGGAAGCTCTTTATATATATATACTAACACTTCTGTATTAGTATTATTTTCAGTTTTATTATACATTCTTACCTCATTTTTGATGCTGTGAAAGTGCTGCACTCAATATGCTAGCAAATTTGGAAAACTCAGCAGTGGCCACAGAACTGGAAAGGTCAGTTTTCATTCCAATCCCAAAGAAAGGGAATGCCAAAGAATGCTCAAACTACCGCACAATTGCACTCATCTCACACGCTAGTAAGCAATGCTCAAAATTCTCCAAGCCAGGCTTCAGCAATATGTGAACTGTGAACTTCCTGATGTGCAAGCTGGTTTTAGAAAAGGCAGAGGAACCAGAGATCAAATTGCCAACATCCCCTGGATCATAGAAAAAGCAAGAGAGTTCCAGAAAACCATCTATTTCTGCTTTATTGACTATGCCAAAGCCTTTGACTGTGTGGATCACAATAAACTGTGGAAAATTCTGAAAGAGATGGGAATACCAGACCACCTGATCTGCCTGTTGAGAAACCTGTATGCAGGTCAGGAAGCAACAGTTAGAACTGGACATGGAACAACAGACTGCTTCCAAATAGGAAAAGGAGTTCGTCAAGGTTGTATACTGTCACCCTGTTTATTTAACTTATATGCAGAGTACATCATGAGAAACTCTGGACTGGAAGAAACACTAGCTGGAATCAAGATCGCCGGGAGAAATATCAATAACCTCAGATATGCAGATGACACCACCCTTATGGCAGAAACTGAAGAGGAACTCAAAAGCCTCTTGATGAAAGTGAAAGTGGAGAGTGAGAAAGTTGGCTTAAAGCTCAACATTCAGAAAACGAAGATCATGGCATCTGGTCCCATCACTTCATGGGAAATAGATGGGGAAACAGTGGAAACAGTGTCAGACTTTATTTTTCTGGGCTCCAAAATCACTGCAGATGGTGACTGCAGCCATGAAATTAAAAGACGCTTACTCCTTGGAAGGAAAGTTATGACCAACCTAGATAGCATATTCAAAAGCAGAGACATTGCTTTGCCAACAAAGGTTCGTCTAGTCAAGGCTATGGTTTTTCCTGTGGTCATGTATGGATGTGAGAGTTGGACTGTGAAGAAGGCTGAGCACCGAAGAATTGATGCTTTTGAACTGTGGTGTTGGAGAAGACTCTTGAGAGTCCCTTGGACTGCAAGAAGATCCAACCAGTCCATTCTGAAGGAGATCAGCCCTCGGATTTCTTTGGAAGGAATGATGCTAAAGCTGAAACTCCAGTACTTTGGCCACCTCATGCCAAGAGTTGACTCATTGGAAAAGACCCTGATGCTGGGAGGGATTGGGGGCAGGAGGAGAAGGGGACGACAGAGGATGAGATGGCTGGATGGTATCACTGACTCGATGGACGTGAGTCTCAGCGAACTCCGAGAGTTGGTGATGGACAGGGAGGCCTGGCGTCCTGCGATTCATGGGGTCGCAAAGAGTCGGACACAACTGAGCGACTGACCTGATCTGATACCTCATTTTTATATAGAATAACAATAAATTTTGCCATTATACATATTCTAGAAATTAAATCCTCTAGGAACTACATAGATTGTATATATATCAAGGGATCTTAGCCTGGGGTCCTGAGATTATCTTTTACTATTACTTTATTATTACTCTGTTTGTGAAAACAAGGCTACTGTACTATGAATATGGTTTTTTTTGTATTTAAAGTTTTTCATCCAATAACAGAGATAGATTTAGGCAAGGATCATCATTTCCTACTTGCACCCACCCCAATCCCACTCCGTTCTATGAAGTAAAAGGTCACCCAGGGAAGCAGTGAAATTCCTAGACATGTTTAGGGGCTGCACAAGGAAACCTACTTCCTAAAAAGACTCAGTGGATAAACGCTGAACTTTGATTCTTTTTTTTCATTTTGAGAATGCTTTTTAGTATTTGTTTATGTCTTGTCCTCTCCACACAGGAATGCCCAGTGCCTTCTGTCATTCTCTCTAACACAGGCAAGTGGAGCACTGATGGCATGTTCACGCTCTACAGTAAAGCCTTAAATTGTAAACCTTCTAGAAACTTCTGGTATTGTCAGAGTGAACTGAATGATGGTGATGATGACAGCAGCAGCTAACTTTTATTGAAGCTTTAATCCAAACCTAATCACTGTCAGAGCCTGTACCACATTGTCATTAAGCCCCTGCTGATGCTGATCCAGACTTGGCTAAATCAGTCACTTAGAAAAATAACGCCATGTTGCTAGTGCCCACTGAGAGTTCTTAAATGCTTAATCAGACATTGTACATGCCTTTCTAAACATGATATTTGGATAGCATAAGGGTTAGATGTAACCCTCATCTCCCCCCTCACACAGTCCCATAGACAAGCAGATGGTCCCCATGTGCGTCTGGGTTGTCATCGCTAAGCAGCAGCCCTTCTTGGGGTCCCTCAAGGTCACGCCTTCCTCACCTATGAGCCATTTCCAATGTCCACCTCCTCCTCAAGGCCTCACTCCAACTTCCTCTTTGTGACTGACCCACACGCAATCCATAACCTCACTCCCACTTGACACAGTAAAATCTAACGTGGTCATATGAGAACCGCTTCAACTTTCAGTTCCCTATCAGCTCCCTTCTAACCTTCCTTCCTCTTGGTTGGAAAGAAGGACCTCCCGAGCATCCCAAGATCAGTATTTCTGCCTGCCTTGTCAGGGATCCCTCCTCTCTCTGGAAACTTGAGACAATCAAGCATATGCACATGTTCAAGTTTCTCCCGTCATAAAAGCAAAATGAAATAAAAACTTCTTAGGACCCTATATGCGGCAGTCTCTACATCTCAGTCTCCCTCCATTTTCAACCAAGCTAACTGAACTGTCCACATTTAAAAATTCACTATTATCTGGCTCACTCCTCCACTTTAGGTCACTCTCTACAAGCAAAATTACCAGTGACCTTCTCGTTCCTAACTGCCCTTGTGAACAAGGATTATTTATTTGCTCACCTCCTCTGCAGCACCGGCCCTGCTGACCCCTGCTTCTTTCTTGACACCTAGGACATCACATTCTCAGGTTCTTGGTACTTCCTTCTGTCCCTTTTGTGAATTCTTCCTATTTCTGTCTCTTACAACTTCCCAAGTTTCCAAGGCTCCATTTATCACAGATGGTTCTCTGAGGGTCGTTCCTCCACTCCCATTGTTTCAACTCCATACAAATGCTGAAGGCTTCCCCACGGAAACCTCCAGCCCAGATCTCTCTACTGAGCTTCCGATAGCCACAGGCAATCCCCTACTCGTGCCTCCTATAATACACCTCAAACTCAGCCTAAAACCAAACTCATCACCTCCCCATTCATCCCTCCCTGACAGACCACCATCCTTCATTTGCTTATCACAGTGAGAGGGGCAGAAACCAGAAAACAAAGTATTCTCTCTTCTGACTTTTCTTTGCCTCATCTCTCCCCCAACCAACCAATCTTCAAAATTCCATTTTATTCACACTTTAAAGAACCATTTATGTCTTTGGATCTCCCCTGCCACTAAGTTCGCCCTGGCTCTGGAGTACCCTTTTAAAACACGCTCCACTAATGCCATTCCATGACACTCCACTCCACATTCATGACTCTCCAATAATTAAAACTTTAATAATACCTTTGTGCCTAGGATGAAGTAAAAAAAAAAATCCTAATATGTGAAATAAAGATTCAATGAATGATTTGACTTTTCTGGATTCTCTGTTGCCATTGCCCCATCACAGGCTCTGTCTGTCATACACTGGTTTGCCTCTAGTACCTGCTGTTCCTTCTACTTGGGACATGATTTATACACATGTGTCTTGCCTAAATTCTGCCGGTCTTAGCTTATTTGTCAAATCTCTCCTGTCATTTTATCTATCCTAGAGTGACTGCTTGGTATTTTCCACTATCCTATGCATTTTTTTGAGGGTAGGAATTATGCCTTTATTCTTACATCTCACATACCTCACTCACTACCTAGCACAGGGTAGGTGCTTAATGAATATTTGCTGAAATTCAAAAAGAGATTAACATAGCTAGTGTTGGTTTTCTAGGTAGTGTTCAGATCTCCAACCACAGAAAGGTAAGGATCCAGGAGGGAACAAAGACAGAGACGATAATACAGAGCATGGGTGCAGCCTCAATTATAGGGGGCGAAAGGTGATTTTATTTGCTCTGTCTAGTGTATAACATAGCCTTGGAGGTAGACTAATTAATGTCCTGTTCTAGATCATTCTAAGGGACTCTGGGAGTGAGGGAGGGGGTTGACAGTCAGATTAGCCTTCATCAGTAGTTCTAAGAAGATACAAGTGATTGCTATCAGGGCAGAGAACTCACGTGGGCTGAAAGCACAGCCTTCCTTAAGGGGAAGAGACACATCCTTGACAGGTCACAGGCTCAGTTATTGTACCCAACATGTTAATGGAAAGAAAAAGGGCTGGGATTCGGGGCCTCTCTGTTGGTCAGCCCATCCTTCCTAGTCCAGCTTCTCTAAAGTGATCCTACGCTACTCTGATTAAAGGGCAATGAGTGTTTTGTTTTTTGGCTCTTGAATGTGCTTTAAAGCTCCAATTGCCAAAACTTACTGGCTGACCAAAATTTCACTGGACTCCTACTACATAAAATGGAACTAAGTTTTATCTGAGCTTCCCTGGTGGCTCAGATGGTAAAGAATCTGCCTCCAATGCAGGAGACCTGGGTTCGATCCCTGGGTCAGGAAGATCCTCTGGAGAAGGGGATGGCAACCCACTCCAGTACTCTTGCCTGGAGAACTCCATGGATAGAAAAGCCTGGCGGGCTCCAGACTAACACACACACAAGTTTTATCTAATTGTTGAATAATCTAATCATTTTGAGACAGAACAGAAACATACTTTTTCTCTCTAAACCAAACAAGTCTGCTTCATTCCTCACTTTATAGAACCAAGTGGAAAAGAGATATCAATCATACTGGGGCCTGCAGTGTGGAGAAGTGTTTGTTTCCTTTATAGAGGAAATACAGAAAACAGAAAAAGGGGAAAAATTAGGCTTTGTCTTATCCAAATGTGAACAATATAAACATTTTCATATACAACCTTCTAGAATGCACTGTAGGGCTTCCCTGATAGCTAAAGAATCCACCTGCAATGCAGGAGACCCCAGTTCAATTCCTGGGTCAGGAAGATCTGCTCGAGAAGGGATAGGCTACCCACTCCAGTGTTCTTGGGCTTCCTTTATGGCTCAGCTGGTAAAGAAACTATATTTATTCTGTGTTCAGTTGCTCAGTCGTGTTCAATTCTTTGCAACCCTATGAACTGTAACCCACCAGGCTCCTTTGCCCATGGAATTTTCCAGGCAAGAATACTGGAGTGGGTTGCCATTTTCTTCTCCAGGGGATTTTCCCAACCCAGGGATCGAATCTGCATCTCTGGCATCTCCTACATTGATGGGTGGATTCTTTACCACCGAGCCACCTGGTAAGTTACTTGATTTCAGTGCTGCTACCAGAAAAATTGCATTGTTTCACATCTCCTTGCTTCTGCCATTGTTCCCTGTTGTTGGATACTTAAAAAACAACATCTACTAATTGAGAAGGGCTCGTTTCAAATACACCATCTAACTTCTATAATTTTTAAAATTCTACATGCACTCTAAATTCAATTTGGTATCTTGCCTTTCCACATAACACAACAGGAGCATTTTCCATGTTATTATCAGTTATAATCATCATTTTGAAATGCTGTATAATATTTCAGAAAGTAGAAAACCCACAGTTAACCTGCAGAGGCTGTTTCCAATTTCACACTATTATAAGTACTGTGATGATGAATAACTGTATGCATGAAGCTTCTTCAGAGTATTTCCTTAGGAGAGATTCCCAGATTGGAATTATTGGGTCAAAGGACATGATGACTATGACTCTTTGACACATATTGCCAAACTGCTCTCCAAAAGCTGTTTTTATTTACAGTCCACGATAGTAACCATTTTTGCACAACATGCTCTAATGAGTACCATAGTTTAAAAAAAAAGCTTGCAAAGTAAACAGCACTTGAAGACCTCTGATACTTTCACCTTTAATGTGATAAACAAAAAATGGCAATATTTTTCTTTCTGTGTTTGTGGTTTAAGCTTTTTTTTTTTTTTTTTTTACTAATTATAAGCTTTAAGATACACATCCGTATATTTATGTGTCGTTTTCTCCTTTCCTGTGAATCTTCTGGCCAGGTGCTGACCTGTAGTAGTTTGATGATCTGTACATACTACTCAGCATTCACAGAGATTATATAACACTCCATGTGAAGTAAGAATAGTTTCCAGCAAGAGGGGCCAAAGCAACAAGCCCGTATCCAGAATGCAACTCTGAACAGATGTTTGCTTGGCAGCCTAGCTGCAATAATTAACATCGGAAAACAGGGCAATTAAAAAAAAAACATACAACCAGATCTCACATCTATGAATCATGGTTCTGTAAATGTCCCAAACCATCTGGATGCCTGGGCTTTAAGCCTCCATTTTGAGAAGGACCTGCACGACAGTCCTAAAAGACAAGAGGCCTCTGAACACCAAATGCTCTTAGGGTATTGTTGGTTGTCCCCTAATTCACTCCTCATCCTCTGCCTTTTAATAACAGATATTGATGTAACTGTCTCAAGCCCTCTCTCCCTGGATTATATACTTCTCTTAGGCACATACCACATTTTATCTTGGTAGCCTAGGGAGCACCAGGACCCTGCCTTGTATACAGTAAGCACTTTGTATTTGTTTGTTGAAATAAACGGAGATAGAATAATCAAAGCCTTGGCAGATGTCTGACTCCAAGCCAGAGGGTGTCTCCTAATTGCGCTGGTAGTTGTTTATTGTCACCATAAACAGCTCTGTCCAAAGTCCTGCTGAGGGTGAGAAGTCTGGCATGGGAAGCACACAGCAGCGCTGCTTGTGAAGAACAGCATAAGAGGGAACAGCCCTTGGCTTCCGAGGCAGGTGGAACACCTTCACAGCACATACGGTGCTTGCCCAGGTTTGCTGGTTCTTCATAAAGCTGACTGAGCTAGCAGGCAAACAGGGACTTCAGTTTCTTGTGCAAAACGGAAACATACTATTAACTTAATATATATTATTTTAGCTAAGGATTACTCATTTTCCCAACAAAGCAATGGTGACAGGCAATTCTCAAAGGGAAAGAGAGACAGGTGTCTACCTGAATCAGCAACCTAGACAGATTTTCATTTTAAGGTCTCAATATTCTTTGATCACGTATTTTCAAAACATTTAACGAACGTCTATCCCACATTTTAGGAAACATGCTAATTGCCTCCAATCCACACCACTACTCTTGCAAAATCAAAATCTTCACTCAATCTGTACTGGCGAAGAGTTTGCTAAGGCACTTGTTAAAAAAAGAATGCATGGCATCATCTGTCCTTCGAATGCTTTCTTTCCAGCTTTCAATTATGAAACATTTCAAGTCTCTCTTTCTTGCTTCCTCTCTTTTTTTCTCCTCTCTCTGTCTCATACACACATGCCTCTTATATTTTTCATCTTTTTTTTTTTTTGCTTAACCACCTAAGAGAATGGGGACATTATTTTTACTTAATCAAAATATAATCATTTCATAGGGAAAGAGCACAGATAAGATATCCCTACCCAACACACATTCTACATTCTTATTTCCCTAATTGTCCCCCAAATGCAATTAAAAAAAAATCACTCAGGATCCAGGCAAGGATCACACAGTCCATTTTGTTGTCATTTCTCTTTCTGTTTTAATCCTCCCGTTTTTTAAATAAGACAATTTGTTATTAACATGTTGAGAAATTCAGGCCAATTGTTTTGTAGAACATCTCACAATCTGGAATTGTTTATTATTTCCCCATAAGCAAATGGGACTTATACATTTTGGGTGATGCGTCCTTCCCATGGTGTTAGGTGAGAAGCCCATACTTTCCGTTTACACCATTATTGGTGGTGACATGTTTAATCACTTGGTTATGGTGATGGCTATGCCAGCTTTCTTTATTTTAAAAGTACTTTTCCCCCTTGTAATTAATCAATTCCCTGATTGGTACCTGACCATAAGACTATTTTATTCCCCCTCAAGCAGTTTACTCAATAGTTTTACCATCCATTGATGGTAAAGTCAGTATTGTCTTGGGGACTGCAAAATGGTGATTTTTCTATGATTCTGCTGGCATTTTTCTTAAAAAGAATTTTTCACATTAGTTAAAAAATAATATTATAGACCTATAGATTTATAAATTACAGATTTTTAAATTCATTGTGTTATAATCCATTGTGCTGTGCTTAGACACTCAAGTGGTATCTGACTCTTTGCGACCCCATGGACTGTAGCCTGCCAGGCTCCTCTGTACATGGGGATTCTCTAGGCAAGAATACTGGAGTGGGCTGCCATGCCCTCCTCCAAGGAATCTCCCCAACACAGGGATCAAACCCAGGTCTCACACACTGCAGGCGGATTCTTCACCATCTGAACCACCAGGGAATTACCATCATTCAAATAGTTCCAAATTTAGCCATTGGGGACTTCTTTAAGTCAGTGTCCTTTTGAGAAGTCTGCATTAGTCTTGAATAATTCCTTGTTTTAGAGCTGGAGTGAAATAACTCTCCAAAGAACCCTGTTCTTTTAGTGGGAAATATTTATCTTGAGATCAAGATCCAAGCTTCAGATACTCTCATTTCTCCTAAGGTATCACTGTCTCCAGACTCTTTCAGTCATCAGAGTTCTTAAATATACATATATATATATACACACATATATATAATTTTATATACTTAAAAATATATATTATTGGACTTTTATTTTATATCAGCATTTCATACTGATGTCTCCACTTCTAACCCAATGCTACAAGGGGTCTTTCTCACTTTCTCTCATTCCATCCTTGTAACTCTTTTCTGGTTAAAACACCGATATAACACTTACTTACGTGCTTTATCTTCCAATACATAAATAAGAATTTCCTAATTGCAATATCAACCCACTCCAGTATTCTTGCCTGCAGAATCCCATGGACAGAGGAGCCTGGCAGGCTACAGTCCATAGGGTCGCAAACAGACACTTCTGAATCGACTTAGCACACACAATTACAATTATCAACAAATTAGCAACAACAAACCACTACAGAAAGATCAGGATTTATTTAAATTCTCTTTCTACTCATAATATATCCTACTAACCACACACTCAGAGCACTGAGTGGATTAATATTTCTTCTGTTTCTTTATGTTATTTGATAGATAGTTATCCCCTTTGCTTCTGTTCATATTCTATCTTCAAGCTTGCTTTAAAAAAATTCTTTTAAATTTAATTTTATTTTTGATAAGTAAACATTAACATGCTTCACAAGTCTAAGCCACATGGAGAGGCATATACCTACTCTACTACGTTCCACCCCATTCCCGCCCACCTCTGCTGCTGCTGCTAAGTCGCTTCAGTCGTGCCTGACTCTGTGTGACCCCATAGAGGCAGCCCACCAGGTTCCCCCGTCCCTGGGATTCTCCAGAGGTAACCATCTCACTGTGTCTCATGTATCCTTCTTATGTTTCTTTATGCAAAAATAGGCAGATATAGTCACATATTCACAGGTTTCTTTTTGTATTTTCCCTAAAGTATTTTCAGTCTAGTTGGGGAGACAGCACATTCCCACATAAAAAGTTAACTGAAGAATACAAGGCAGAATAGTGGTGGCAAAATAATCCAGAAAATACATTAGAACTAAATGCTCTGGTGGTTTTCTTTAGTACATCTCTAAGAGGTATTCAGGGGCAGACTTCAATGATCAGTTTACTTACGCAAGTATTTAAAAAGCTATCAACAACCAGAGCCTTGTATCACGACAGACATAGTACAGTAAGAATAACATTTTCAAAATTAGCTAAAGCAAGTTTTTGTCATTATTTGCACTTATTCTCAGTCATCAAATGAGCACTAACAATGTGTCATGCACACGACAAGAAGGAATAGTTATTATAAAAAAGACACTGGAAATCATGAAAACCCACCTTAGAATTTTTTAAACATTTAGCAATAGAAGGAGATACATGCTAAGGGGGCTTCCCAGGTGGCGCCAGTGGTAAAGAATATGCCTACCAAAGCAGGAGACAGCAAGAGATGCGGGTTCAATCCCTGGGGTGGGAAAATTATCCAGGCTAGGAAATGGCAACCCACTCCAGTATTCTTGCCTGGTAAAATCTCATGAACAGAGGAGCCTGGCGGTCTACAATCATGGAGACGCAAAGAGGCAGCTACCACTGAACAACTGAGCAAGCACACATGTCTCCCTATATAAAATATTTATGTGTGTGTGTACATACATACACATGGTATATGATGTCACAGAAGGTGACTGCAGCCATGAAATTAAAAGGCGCTTACTCCTTGGAAGGAAAGTTATGACCAACCTAGAAAGCATATTATAAGGCAGAGACATTACTTTGCCAACAAAGGTCCATCTAGTCAAAGCTATGGCTTTTCCAATAGTCATGTATGGATGTGAGAGTAGGACCATAAAGAAAGCTGAGTGCCGAAGAACTGATGACTTTGAACTCTGGTGTTGGAGAAGACTCTTGAAAGTCCCTCGGACTGCAAGGAGATCCAACCAGTCAATCCTAAAGGAAATCAGTCCTGAATATTCATTGGAAGGACTGATGCTGAAGCTGAAACTCCAATACTTTGGCCACCTGATGCAAAGAACTGACTCACTGGAAAAGACCCTGATGCTGGGAAAGATTGAAGGCAGGAGGAGAAGGGGATGGTTGGATGGGATCACTGACTCAATGGATACGAGTTTGAATAAGCTCCGGGAGTTGGTGATGGACAGGGAAGCCTGGCGTGCTGCAGTCCATGGGGTCACAAAGAGTCGGACATGACTGAGTGACTGAACTGGACTGTGTACATGTGTATGTGTGTGTATATCTATATCTATATCTATATATTTTTTTCCCTCATGGGTTTCCCAGGTAATGCAATGGTAAAGAATCCACCTGACAATGCAGGAGATGCAAGATACATGGGTTCAATCCCTGGGTTGGGAAGATCCCTTGGAGTAGGAAATGGCAATTCACTCCAGTATTTTTGCTTGGAAAATTTTATGGACAGAGGAGCCTGGCAGGTTACAGTCCATGGGGCCACAGAGAGTCAGATGCAACTAAGCACATATATGCTAACAGCTCATTTTAAAATAGAATATACAAGCTAATTTTTTACTTTAAAATTGAAAACTTAAAGAGTTCTCACAAGTAACTCTAACTGGCCTAAGAAGTAAAAAACATTATTAGTGCCATGACCTTAACTGGAAATTGATTAACTATCCAGACACAATCATTTCTGGCTTTAAATGTTAATTTAAGTAAGCTTAATTAAGTAAAGCCAAAGTGTTATTCAGATGCAATCTCCTTTTCCATAGCTTATCAAAAACTTAATGGATTAGAGAGCCAAATACACCTGTACTAAAGTAGCATTAATAATACCCATCATCAATAGTATGTACCAAGCACTCTACCAAATGCTTTGTATGCATCATTTTGTTCTCTAACATTCATAGGAGGTTATTTTATTGTTATAATCATCATCTCCATTTTGCAAATGATGAAACTAAGTCTTCTTAAAAGTTAAGTAGCTTTCCCAGGGTCAGAGAGCAATACAATACTGTCTATGCATCTGAAAAATTAGAGTTAGTAAGTCACTTGTGTGTGTCTGCCCACTCTTTTTACATCACATTATACTTGTGTGTTGTTTTTTAAAAATCAAATAATTCTTACAAAGTAAATAAAAACAGAAATCCAACTCTAATCTTTATGCCTGGGAGGGATACAGTTTTTAACATAAGTCTTTCTTTTGTTTTTACTTTTTTGTTCCTAAAAAATGTTTATGCTCCTAATATTCAAAGATTAGAATTCAAAACTTCCCTACTTTTCTCATCATTTTACTTATTTCCATCCTTCCCGTTGAGTTATAACACAAGTTTTTGTTAATTAAAACTTCATTTAAAAATATGTGACTATATGTGATACTATTTACAACTGACCCTAATATTTTATTACAATGTCATTTCATTTTTCACATAACTATTCCATTTCTAGGGCTTATCATCTTATTTATATTTTTAAGCTTTTTATATCCCCATTGCTAATGTTTCTGAAAACTCTCCATTCTTACAAACTTCCCTGGAAGATTCTTTTGCACATCATCAGATAAGCCACTTTATTGAGTTCCATTTCTTCTTTCTCAGAGCATACTTTCTGAAGCCCTTTGTACTGCTCCAATATGGACTCTTGCTAAGCCTGCCACTTTTCCCTTATGTTGGAACTATAGCTTCCTGGAGTCCACGTTATCCACTCTCTTGCTTCATTTTTCCCTGTTTCATTGAAGACCACCTCCATGGAGGAGACCACCTCCATGGAGGAGTCATGCCATCCACATGTCAGAGTGGGAGAGGAAGAAGCTGATGGGGACATCCGTGAGCCAGCCTCACTGGCAGACTGCACTGCTGTAATCAGGTGGCAAGCTGCATTTTTGCTGGGAAATCACCACGTACCTGTAGACTTAGGGATGTTCCCTGGAGCTATGCCCTTTCTTTAGAGGAGAACTCTCTGGCTTTATGCCTGGAAGCATATGTCCAACAGTCAGAGCCGGAACATGTGGCCAAACTAGGTGTGGGGGATTTGATGCCCTTTCTCTGGACATGTCTGCAGATCTCCACTCTCAGTGCAGTGCCTCTATCTTACCACACTGGGTCTGCAGCACCCCTGTCAGACCTCTGATCACTCTGGAAGAGGGGTAATCACCTCGCTGTGCAAGGTTCAGAAAGGCAGGTGGGGGGTGGGGGTGGGGGTGGGATTCCTATTTTTATTCAGATTCTCAACTACTCCTACCACCTTCAGCCCCACAAGGCACCATCTTAAAATATCCTGAGGCTTTCTATTCTGAAGACTTTCTGAGATTAACTGGTGCAGACTAACCTTTTTCCTTTTTTTAATCATCTAAAGTTTCAACAAGTTCTAAGTCAGTTATGTCTTCATCCACTTTCTCCTTCTAAAAATGGGTCTGGATTTCTGGTCCACAGTTGTCTTATCCCTCATTCTCATTGTCCTCCTGAGTTGAAACCCAAGTTTGGTGAATGCTAATATATTTGGAATGCTTTCAACTAAAACAAACAAGATGTTACATTTTCAATGAAAATTCTTGTATTCAAGGAGATGTGTCCTTGAAATAATACAATGAGCTCATTCTGTTGTATCAAAATGAGGTATGAATTAGACCCAGCTTTGGAAAAAAAGGGTAAATAATTCTAATTTTTTATACAATACCAGTGACCCCTGCATTTCCAGCAAGTCACTTGATCTTATGAAAATAAAACTAATTATCAACTTTCCTCAAACGTAAAATGAAAGGCTTAACTAAGAAGTTATTTAAAATACTGTAAAAAATACAGATATAATGTGGTAGCACTTTTTGGTTCTGTACTTCATTAATTGATGCTAATGCCAAAGAAGGGAGTCCTCTTACCATGATTCTGTAAAGAACATAAAGCTTTTAAAATTTACAAGTTGCTCTATCACAAATCTTGAATAGTCAGCATTAGAAATGACTAGTGTTTTACTTATACAAAGTCTAATTCTACTGTGTACTACTAGGAAGTTGAGTGTAAACAAATAGTTTAAATGCATCAGAAAATCTGATGAAAAGAAATATGTGGTAACCTCTTTGTTAAAGTGAATAAATACTTCTCTGTTATCACTGGCTTTGTAATTCGGTATGTTTTATCTAAATCTTCACCATTGAATGTGTTAATCTATTTATAATGCTTTGCTTGTGCCAAAATAACTACTGAATACAATTTGAACAGAAAGATTAACGTGGTTGGTGCCCGCACTGTAAAAATACACACTCAGTTGAAATTTAATAATAACTTCCCCAAAAGTCAATGGCACTTAAATCTATATAACCAAGTAAAGAATTTACCCCTATTTTAATCATAGGATTATATACACTTGAGCTTAAAGGCCTATGAAACACCTGATCCTAATACCAAGTGGAGAGAAATGCATATACTCCCTAAAACATTACCTACTCAGAAATCTTTTTATTGTGTCTAGGCTATTTTTATCATTTTATGCCTCCATGTACATATTTTATATACTTAAAGACAGACAAAATAAAGGGAAAACAACCCCTGCCTGTTCATCAAAGAGTTGCTATTGTTGACTCAGAAACCTTGCTAAGGACAACTCCCATTAATCCCCAAATTTAACCTGTTTCCCAGTGCAAAGACAAATGTGAAAAGCAATGGAGTGAATGTCTGTTAGTGTCCAACGAAGAAAAGCATACCAACTCACTGAGAGAGAAACTTTTTTTCCTACATGAAACTCCAAGAAAATTTGTGTGACTCTTCATATAAACACTAAATAAAGGCAGAGTCACCAGAAATATTTTTTTGAAAGATGCTTTCATATGGCGATGTATTTTTTTCTTTTTAGTTGTATTCACAGCTAAGACATTTCAGCAAAAGGAAAAATGAGCAAAGGGAAAAGGCACACAGAGTGAAATCCAGAGGAAACCAGGTATAAGTTTCCAAGAGTGCGCTCCCAGTGAAGTCACACAGAGGGCACGCAGTCCCTCCAGCAACAGACAAGGCGTGTGAAGAATCACAGTCCATTAAGGGACCACCGCCCAAGGGTTCACGGGGGACGGCTCATGTTAGCTCCCTTTGCCAAGCACACACCCAAATTCCAGACTCCGGGGAGACGGGTAGCTTTTCAGGATAAACTGTATTCAGTGTAAAAATAATTTAGGGGCAGTGACCCACTCTTACCATTTGGGGGGAAAGTTAAATGTAAGGGGAAAAATACATTTTCCTTGAGTAGGAAAATGGTTCCCACTCAAGTTCCCCAGCCAATGGTCCAACTTGCAAGTAGCACCTTCTAAGGAGAGTGGGCTCAAGTCTGCTACGATAACTCCTTTCTGCACAGATTCCATGAAAATAATGCACTGATAACCTATTAATGAGCCATGCGCATTTGAAAACTTTCCCGTCTTAAACACAGAAACAAAAACATCCCTTTCTTGACGTCACATTCCCTGAGACCTTCTGATTTTTTTTTTCTTCTCTGCTTTCTTTCACAGTAAATTTTTTAAAATCTAGAAAGGTATAAAGAATAATGACAGAAAAATATTCCTATCATTTAGTAGTAACTACTAAGGTGTTATATTTGCTTAGACTTTCATTTATGTGTGCATGTGTGATTTATGTAACTACTTAAAGAAATTAAATAGTATAAACACTATTTAGTCACTTTTAACTAGCCCCATCTTCTTATTTCTTCTCCCAGTTCATCAACTGTCAACAGACCGGCAGGCCTCCTGCAAGTCATCTTTATATTTTTATGTAAAAGTGTACCATTTGCCTATATAGGCAGCACATATTGTTCTCTATGGTACCTTTCTTCACTCACATGTTTTGAGACCTACTTATGTTGGTATATAAAGACTTAAATTTTTAGTTGAAATACTATGTAATATTTTATCATATGAATATGCTATATTATATTAATCCAATATATTTTTGGTGGACTTGATGTTGTTTCCAAGGTTAGTTCTTAGAAACAGTATAGCAATAAAAATGCTTATACATGTTAATATATGTTTGAGTAAGTATCTTCAGAAGTAAAATTCTTGGGTGTTGGTGGAAGTATGTCTCTTTTTACATTACTATTTTCTTTACAATAATGTGAAAATACAAAAAATTATACAAAGTCATATCTATATTTATAACTTTATAGTATCCATATTTATATTAGGTTGGTGCAAAATGAAATGTGGTTTTGCACTGCTGAACTTTGCCATTTGATATGGGAATACATTCTTAAAGGCATCTCTGTTACACATCATTTTAATGTGCATTTCTCACTTTATGCTTTTTCCTAATGATATTACTTGCTGTTTATTTTATATTTATTTTATACTACAGAAAGTATAGACATAAAGCAAATTTAAGCAGTTTTTTAATTCAAGTTCAAAATGAGTCGTAAAGCAGTGGAGACAACTTAAAACATCAACAATGCATTTGGCCCAGGAACTGCTAACAAACATACAGTGCAGTGGTGGTTCAAGAAGTTTTGCAAAGGAGACGAGAGCCTTGAAGATGAGGAGCACAGTGGCCGGATATCAGAAGTTGACAACAACCAATTGAGAGCCAGCATCGAAGCTGATCCTCTTAAAACTACAGAACTAGTTGCCCAAGAACTCAACAATGATTACTCTAAGGTCATTTGGCATTTGAAGCAAATTGGAAAGGTGAAAAAGCTCGATTAAGTGGGTGGCCTCATGAGCTGACTGAAAATCGAAAAAAAAATCATTGTTTTGAAATATTACCTTCTTTTATTCTATGCAACAATGCACCATTTTTCGATTGGATTGTGACATGAGATGAAAAGTGGATTTTATAGATGGTGATGACCAGTTCAGTGGTTGGACCGAGAAGAAGCTCCAAAGTACTTCCCAAAGCCAAACTTGCATCAAAAAAAGGGTCATGGTCACTGGTTGGTGGTCTGCTACTGATCTGATCCACTACAGCTTTCTAAACACTGGCAAAACCATTACATCTGAGAAGTGTGCTCAGCAAATCAATCAGATGCACCAAAAACTGCCATGCCTGCCTCTGTCATTGGTCAACAGAATGGGCCCAATTCTTCTCCACAACACCCAACTGCAAGTCACACAACCAACACTTCAAAAGTTAAACAAATTGGGCTGCGAAGTTTTGCCTCATCCACCATATTCACTTGACCTCTTGCCAACCGACTACCATTTCTTCAAGCATCTCGACATTTTTCTGCAGGGAAAATGCTTCCACAGCCAGCAGGAGGCAGAAAATGCTTTCCAAGAGTTTGTCAAATCGTGAAGCAGGGATTTTTACTCTACAGGAATAAACAAACCTATTTCTTGTTGACAAAAATGAGTTAGTTGTAATGGTTCCTATTTTGATTTAATAAAGATGTGTTTGAGCCTAGTTATGATGATTTAAAATTCACAGTCAGAAACCACAATTACTTTTTCATCAATCTAAAAATAAACATATACAGTCCCAGAGCCAGTTCATCTCAAGACACAGGTGGCCTAAATAATATCACAAGCAGGGTCAGTGTAATTCAGCCGGAAGCAGCTTTGGATTTGCTCAATCAAGCAAATGACTAATAATTTCTCATTAATACTATACTACAATGTACGTCAAGAGATGACCTTAACTTGAAATAGTATTCATTTTTAATTAAAATAATTTCCCTTCATTAAAAAAAAATGGAGTCTTCAGAAAACTGTACCCCAGGTAAATGAAAGAGTCATTGGAAGAATGTAAGTCTTTATTACTGTCCATCAGAATACCAAGCATTAAGTCAATACCAAAAGCTTGGTTTTGGCTTGTTTGATTTTTTTAACTGTTTCTGACAATAACTAACTAAAAGAGTCAGTTATCTCTCAAGGCTAATTATAGAGAAGAATTCATATCCTATTTCCATCTTCAGAAATTGAATTACATCTCCAGGGGATCTTCCCAACCCAGGGATCAAACCCAAGTCTTCCACGTTGCAGGCGGATTCTTCATCAGCTGAGCCACCAGAGAAGCCCTTTCACTAGCTATGTAAAATAATTTAATCATAATATTAACTAGAGGAAATCAAAACTTTATAGCAATTATAATTTTTCTATACGTTCCTTAATTTTATCATCTATATGTACCTCATAGAGTTTATCCAAGGATTTAGTGAGCTAATACATGCCAGGCATTTATAGTAGAGCTTGGAATGCAGTCTTAACTCAAGAAGTGTTAGTGATTACCATCACTATTCAAAATCTTTTCCTATCTACTCTACAGTGTTATTTTGTTAAAAGCACAGAAGAGATTCTAATCTATCCTGGGATCACCTAGCTTAGTCAGGGCCATTCATTCTGCCCCAAACCAGCTAATATAATATGAATGGTACTACCTGGCTGTCTACATAAACAGCACCATCTGGAGCTGTGCAACATGTTAGCCCTGAATTTGGTGCAAAGACAGTTCCCATTTAAGAGAGTAACAAGTTGATGAGTAAAAAGGGCTGGCTGATTTAGTACAACCTGTATACATAGCTCAGAGGGCATTATATTTCTAGGATTTATACTAACATTTCACAAGTTAATTTTCTATCCTAGAACAACAAATAATTGCTGCTTTTACTTCTTGGTGCTGTCATATGTCATTTACATTATAAACATTATTCAGTGGGTAAATAATAGCCAAGTGGTGATCTGGACCTTGATCCGCTAGAGGAAAAATATTATGCTCTTTCCAGTTGCCACTCAGTGAGATGACACACTGAATTATTAATATACAGTGAGTATACATGGAGTATTCTTGCTATGTCCTTTCTTTCAGACTCCACATACTTCTTTTTTTACTACAGTATTTAATATGAATTGGGTACAGAGAA